>NC_063053.1:10185622-10485622 GCF_018812025.1 Megalobrama amblycephala
CTTGTTTTTGATTAAAGCAGCCATTCACCTGGGCATTGATTCAGTAAACTTTACGCATATGTCGCGATTAACTTCTTTCCAATCCTTCAAAAAAAGTTCTTCCCAAATTTGAGCTAATCATCGGCTAATCTTCAACTTGTGCTCTTAAACATTTGTTTTGGATTGATCTATTTTTAGAGTTTACACCGAAAAAAATGCTGTTTTATAAGAGAAGTCACAGACAATTGCGCAACAGGTATGATTCAGTTTATGGCACTTCTCAAACATTTCTATGGTGAGCATACATTTACTCATCTTACTTGCACAAAAACAGATTCAGTATTCCTTTAAAATGAATAAAAACTGTGAAATGCAAACTCAGAATTTTTCGCCATCCTGCAATAATTAATGTTAAATAATAGAAATATACCTTTTTTTTCTCCTGCGTCCTATTGTTCTGTGATCCAGAATTGCAGCACAGCTGAGATGTTTGTTTGTTTGAGCAGCGCCCTCCACTGTACAGATGTGAATTTGCATTTCCTTCAGCCTGAGGCTTATTAATTTCTCTTTTGGTGTGAAAGGGCCTTTACATTTGCCAAAAAATGAACAAACAAACAAACAAACAGCCTAGCCCAAATGAAAAAAAGTAAAGCAAAAGTAACGTAATGCATTACATTCCATAAAAATGTAACTAAGTAATCCAATTAGTTACTTTTTTTAGGGAGTAACGCAATATTGTAATGCATTACTTTTAAAAGTAACTTTCCTCAACACTGGTTGTTATTCACTTTGAGTCCGTTCAATGTTGATTCAATTCAGTGTTGATGTTGCAAAAATCGATTCAGCTCTAAAGCAGCTCAAAGTGGTTTCATCCAGCTCAATACAGTTCAAGTTTTTATTCTCATCCCTTAGTGTCAGTGCAGTCAAAGCAATAATATTACTGAATATTAAGTGTTCCCAACTAAGCAAGCTAAATGCAACTGTGGCCAGGAACCCAAACTCCATCTGGTGACAGAAATGGAGAAAAAAAACCTGGGAAGAAACCAGACTCGGTTGGGGGGCCATTTCTCCTCTGGCTCAATAAACAAACATGGTGTAAATTATTCCAGGCTGCCTCACAAGTCAGATTGTGGATTGATATCATTCTGAATATTTCACTATAATTTATAAATAATTATAAAGAATAATTTATATAATACTATAAATGATATTTTTATGTTTTCAGTTTTCATTTTAATTTTAGTTTAAGTCGTCATAATTATGTGCTTTTCTATATTTCTATTTACTGTTAATTTATTTTTATTTCAGTTAGTTGGTAAAGCAACATTTCTAATTTTCATCAACATTTCTTATCAAATATTGTTATTTGAATTAGTGAAATTGATTTTTAATAATTTTTAGTTTTAGTTAACAATAACAAAACTGCTTTGGCATTATAAATACATTGCTTTGTTTGCTTGAGTGACATGTCAGATTCTGACCCAACCAACGGCAAGTTTAAGGGTGGGGCTACCTGCTTTTGCCAACAGTGACAGATGGGGCGGGAGGAGTGTTTGGGAAACTTGTTTGGAAATAGTCATGATAGTGAGGATATATTGAATTTCTGCATCTCTTTTTATGTTGTTCTCAGGCAACGGACGAGGACTCTCCTCCCAATAACATCCTGACCTACTCCATCATCTACGCCTCTCAGTTCAGATCATATTTCAGCATCAGTGTGGTGGAGGGCTATGCAGGTCTGTGTTCAAATCAAAGTCACCTAATAATAAGATTTCACTGCATGTTCAGGCTGTTGACGGGTTTACATTAGGCTCTCGCCATCGCTCTGTGCGTTAGCGGGGAATCGGATTTGGGTTTAACACCTTAAAGCGTGAAAATGCCTTTAGAGAAGCCTTTGTGACCTCTGGTGTTTCATAAACGGATTATAGATGCCTGTCTAGTATGTATGTGCTGATGTATTTGTTTTTCTGTTTTTATATTTATTTTATTTGAATGTCATAACCCCTGTTTGTTTGTTTGTTTAGTCATCAACGTGAATCGTCCTCTGGATTATGAGCAGGTTCCTGCTGGATTAATCTTTCTGACTCTGATGGCCAGAGACGGAGGGAACCCGTCCCTCAACAGCACTGTTCCAGTCACCATAGAGCTGTTTGTGAGTACTACACCCACATTCCCAGTGAGCAGAACATTCTGGAGGGGATGTCTAATATACCTACACCATGAAATAGGGCATTTCTATGGGATGATATGAGGAATAATTGTCAGTTACATTACTGTTCATAAAGTTGGGGTCAGTAAGAGTTTTTTTTAGAGAAATTAATACTTTTATACAGCAAGAATGCATTAAATTGATCAAAAAATGACAGTAAAGACTGTTAAAATCAGAAATGTGACACTTTTAATTTTATGAAAGCACTTACATTAATTCTTCTGTTTAATTATTTGAGCTTATAAAACAGTTAGTTCCTGTCCTTGATTCTGATTGGTCAATAGCTGTGTTTTATTCACGATAAAACACGGCTATGACCGCTTCACCCAACGGTTCTGTGTATCACTACACAACACTCTTAGCAACCACTCTTAGCAACGTAAACTGTATGTTCTCATTTGATATTGTTCATTGAAGCTTACTGTATTATGTAGAAGAGTATTGTGAGAAAGAGACTGAGTGAGCGAGTTTATTACCTGCATTCAGATTTAGCATTTTCCTTCAGGTCAGTCCCTTATTCATAATAAAAAAATCTGTTTAAATGTCTGATGTATTATCTTGTCCTTTTAACATTTAAGGGGTTTTCCCGTGACTGACAGTCACTAGTCAAAGCATTTGTCAGTTGCGTCTTATTCCGTGTTCACAACAATTCAGCTACTGACTGACAAATTCACAAAGACAGTCTTTGCCGCCATCTAATGGCGTAATAATGTGACTTCTGTTGCTGTTCACGGTCAGGGACTATTTTTTTCCAGCGGAAGGAAAGTTTAGTTCATGAAGGTTGCATTGATACATATTTTTGGCTTTAATATTTGTATTGTGTGGTAACCGTTTTCTAAACGTTTTATAACAACGCCCTTCAGCCGTGACTTATTCACTATACAGCACAACCTCTCGTACCTTATTGCTTACTTGTATATTGTATATTATTTGAGCTGTGAAGTTGTTTTGTCAGTTATACAGTGGTTTTAGGGTTTATGTTACGTTGTAATGGCAACAAACTTGTAAAATTAGATATAAATATTACGCTAAAATTATGTTAACTCGCATATTGTTTACATCTCGTGGCTATCCTATTGAAACCGTGAATAGTTTAGTGTTTACAGATTGGCCTCAATCACTTCCATTCAAAGTGACTCACAGTATTCCTGATTTTTTAATAATAAAAAAAGGAGGGATAAGCTAAAATTAATGTTACACCACAGGCGATTAAGCTTAACTTGTAACCCAGAATAATACTTTACCTTTATCCTAGAATCTGGTGAAAATGAAGATTAAAGAACCATCATTTCAGATTTAAGCTCCTCAGACACAAAAAGACACTGGCATTTTATGCGATTGTTCAGAATTCATTGGTTTCCTCTGAGGTTCATTGGCTAGGATGGTTAATCCACAGATAATTTCTCTCTGACATTTCTCTGCTCTTTTATTATGATTCTGATTAGACACATTTCATCTGAAAAACAGCAGGGGTTTGACACATCCATGTTCGTGTGTGTGTGTGTGTGTGTGTTATTACTGAATGTTGAGCGTTGAAGTGGTAAAACAGTGTATGTGTCTGATATTGAATAATTTCCCATCGCCACAGCCTGTGAGTTTCCATTATACCCTAAAAGCACTCCATCAATACATTTAATTACAACCAAGGGCATTTTTTCCCTGTGGAAAATTAATGAGTTAATATTTGAAGACTTTTTCAATACCTAAAACAATGATTTCCTCCCTCCTTCCCTCTGCAGGACGAGAACGACAACCCACCTGAGTTCAGCCTCCCTTCTTATATCATCAACATACCAGAGAATATTGTTGCAGGTACGTTTACAATTACATTATCAAAAAATGGAAGAATTTATCAACATGTAGCATATGTACAGTGCTCAAAACCTCATGACAACATAACAACATAACTAGATTCCTGTCAGTGATGATTTACAACGTTCAGCCAGCTGTGCACTAGTTCTGTTCCATGCTAATTTAATGTTTTGTGTGAACAAGTGCTGTTTTCCCAGACATAGGACACAGGCTTATGGTAGTTTTGTTTCAGTCCTGACCTTTCAAATATTCCCCAGAAAATCTGGTTTGGGGTTTGTACTAAACCTGTTAAACTTGTGCAATTAATTAAGCCTAAACTGCTTAATATACAAACTCCATTTAAGATTTATTTTGGATTTTTGCTGAATGTTTTATTTATTTATTTATTAAATCTCTCACTATTTATCATTGTAATATTTGCTTATTGGTCTTTTTTTTTCTTGCTTCTTTTTAACTATATATACAGTGCAACAGTTGGGTTCCTGTGAAAGGGAAAACCAAATGTATTTTGTCCATAGAAACATTTTTAAAAACGAATGAATGGAATAGTAGTTTGTTTGGTCATAAAACACACTAAATACACAGTTGTGTGTATATATATATGTGTTTGTATATATGTGTGTCTTATGTGTTGATTCTCATGCACAGCACACAGAAAACAAGTTGCATGACATGCACTGGTGTTTGCTTCAGGAAATGCAAATCTAGTCTAGTCCACTATCTGTGTGCTGCATCATTTTGGATGCATTACAAAAGATATTTGGTTCTGTCTTGGCTCTTATAATTAATTTTCTTTTCTTTTTCCTTTTAAATTATTGTGTTTTAACTGACCAAGAAGGTTGTGTGCAGAGGGAAAAGACACAGAGATGTTCATAGTTCTCATGCATTTATTCAATAAACGCCTTTATTCCACACAATAGACCAGCCTCCAATCATCAAAGGGAAATTACATTTGTATGTTGTGTGTTTGTGTGTGTGTGTGTGTGTGTGTGTGTGTGTGTGTCAGGGGTACTGAATGCACTTCACTAAACTCTGATAAACCTGAAATCCATAACCCTGTCTCCATCAATGCACACATTAACCACTTCCTGTCTGAAGACCATCCTTCAGACTTTGCCTGTCTATCACCTCATGTTATGTTTTTCTCTTCATACACCTGTCTGTCTCTCACAATCATTGGTTGGTTTGTTTACATCCTTTTTTCTCTTTTGACTCTTTCTGCTTTCTCTCTCTCTCTCTCTCTCTCTCTCTCTCTGTTAGGAGCAACAGTGTTGTTTGTGAACGCTACAGATCTGGACGCCTCTCGAGAATTTGGACAGACCTCACTCATCTATTCGCTGCAGGGCAGCTCACAGTTCAGACTCAACACGCGTTCAGGTGGGCAACTTCACAAATGTTCACACCTGCTCTTTAACCCTTATGTTGTGTTTGGGGTCTCACAGACCCTAAAGGCCCCGGTATACTTCAAGCGAACTGTTGTGATGTCATTTCGAACACAATCAGGCCAAAACAAAGTTAATTTACTGTTTGTTTCAGGAGTTCGAAACAGCTTGCCAAAGCAAACTTTCCAGAAAAGTTTGCTCTGGCTGGTAAAAGCCTTCGAACTACCATTGGTCTGTGGTGATTACATAATAAGTAGGTGTAGCTCTGAGGCTCCACCTTCTTTGACATGTACATCTCTGGTTCATTTCTTCTGTTCAGTCCATCGAGGTCAGACATCCGTGATAAAAACGTGAACACACTGTAAAAATGTAGTTGTAATTCTAATTGAGAGACACTAACACTGTTTTTTTTTCTGTTTAATACTGTAAAGCTGCTTGATTTTAAACAATCTGTTGCATAAGTAAGGAATAATTGACTCGTTACATCTGTGTGCATTATTTTCTAAGAATTCAGTGACCCAGAGTCAATTATTCTACGGTTACCACACCTCAAGACACTGTCTCGATGGTGTATTTCAAGACACTTGTCAGGTTTTTGCCCCTAAAAACACTCTTGTGTGTGAGACTTTTCTTACACATCTCATCCCAAGCCTCTGTTGCTAATTCCAAAATGTCATTTCAGAACTAGTAACGAAGGCTTGAGCCTTGATAGTAGAATAATAACGTGTGTACATTTGAAAGAGAGAGAGCGCGAGAGAGTATGCGCTTTCAAGACACAATAAAACATATTTTGTGGCAAAAACCATGACACTAACTTGTCGTTTTCATCATATAGTTTACTACATTTATTTGCTCGGTCGGTGTCATTGTGGGTTTTGTTTCTTTTTCTTCTGGAGTGCCGAATTGCTGAACTCGTGCAAACATATCCACATCACTATGAACAGATGCTTACCGAACTACTGTTTTCTCACTGCTGTCATTTTTGTTGTGTTTATTTTGTTATTGAGAGGAAAGTGCACAGCACAAATTTACATAATCATCTAAACACTGCTCTCAGCAGTGTGGGCGGCGTCAGGATGTTCGCTAACACAGTATACCGCTCACGTATTTTGACCTTTTTTTTTTTTTTTTTACCCCTAAGCGAAGAACAAAAAGAACTTTGCTGTGAGCATATCAAAGCCTTAAAGCCCTTTTAATATTTCAAATAATCATCAATAATCATGCCCGCTTGGCCAAGTATTACTTGCCCCTTGTGTCGTTTTTAAAATACATTTTATTTTTGTTTTTTTATATATATATTTATTATAAAATGTAACTTTTAGTTATTTATTTATATTTTCAGAAATACTTTTAGTGAATTTTCAGTATTACATAAAATTCTTTTTAAAATTTTTTTCTTTAAAAAGGCACAAATCCCTTAAAAAGAAGTCAAAACAAAAACTATATATTTTATAAAGCACATTTTAATGATTTTTCCCTGCCATTTTTACATGGCAAAATGCTGCTAAAGAGAATTTGCATGAACATGTTACATATGTTAATATAGCTGGCTGTTTGTGCACTTTCTGTTAAGATTGTTATTGAACATAATTGTACATAAAAACATTTTTTGTCATTTATTTTAGTTATAGTAATAATTATGCATTTCCATATCATTTATTTATGAAAAATAACTCAAAATAACTTTGAAAACGTCCTGCAAAATTGAAAAAGTTAATGTTTTCAATAGGTTTCAAATGCTTCAGGTAGCCCGGTCTTAAAATGATTCCATCATGTTATGTCTGGGCTACTCAAACAGAGTTGTGATACTATCTGTCTCTAAACAGATAAAAACAACATTACTATGTACATTATCATCACAACAGTTTCAGTGTCCCCAAAATGTCCCCACAAAGATGGAAATATCCAGGGTGCGATTTGTGAAAAAAACAGAGGGGGGATGTTTTAAAAAGGTTTTTTTTTTTTTTTTTGAAAATTTGTTAAAAACCACAGTGGAGCTAAATACTATTTTTGGCAGCTGTTAAAGAAATATTTTTACAAAAAAAATATGATTTTACACAGAGATTTGAAGTATTAGATAGCTTAGATATTTGTAACACTACAATGACACTAATAATTCTTAATATCTGATAGAAATGCAAAATCAATCGGTAGTTATTAATAGAATAACGACACGCAAACCTTTACATTCAGTTGCGTTTGGTCCCATTTATTTTTGATCACAGTGCATACACATACAAACTTTTAGTCCAAAAGTGCGCACATTTGTAGAAATACACGTTTACCTCATATTTCATTAGATAGAATATAAGCTGGGCCGTACGCAGGGTTTCATAATTACCAAAGTCAGAAAAAAAAGTGTAGTTTTCTAGGGGGGTACGGGGGCAGCTCCCCCAAGAAAATTACGATTTCTTTAGTGTACATGTGCATTTTTAAGATGTTTTAAAGCCAACAAATTGGATAACAATAGCTTTAAAACCATGACAACAAATACAAGCATGCACAGTTTTGAGGCAGCTTTAATCGCATGTTTGGTAATTTCATGACTTAACTTACAACAGAACGACAGTCATTGCTCGTAGTTTCTTTTGCGCTTTATTTAAGCTATAATAAAGTAATTGTGCAGTGCGCGCTGGCGCATTTGCGCATGCAATTCTTGAGTGCGCGCCAAGAGCACAGTATAATGGCTGATTGGACAGTCGTGTCAATTTTTCTGAGTTTTACCGACACTGTTGTTCAACTGAAGCTCCCTCGTCGTCACCTAACGTTACCTTTTCTGTGCTCGTTTGACTTACACCTGGCCCTGAGGCGAAGATGGAATGCACGTCTGAAAAGTGTCCCGTTTGTTGTGGTCGTAAAGAGACAGTTCTATATAAACGCAGCGTTTTACTTGGCAATGTTTTAAAAAAAGATTTTTATTTTTGGTATTTTATATGCTCTGTTGATGGTTTGTGGAGTAGCATCACCCGGATATTTTTTTTAAATTAATTCAGCAGAGGCAGGGATACATAGACCAGAAGGCGGGAAAATCCCAACACCCCCCCCCCCCCCCTACAAATCGCACCCTGGAAATATCCAAAATCCTTGTCCTTGTGGGGACATTTTTTGGTCTCCATGAGGAAAACAGCTTAGAAATCATACTAAGTGATGTTTTCTGAAAATGTTAAAATGCAGAAAGTTTTCTATGGTGGGTAGGTTTAGGGGTAGGGTTAGAGGATAGAACATACAGTTTGTACAGTATAAAAATCACTTTGTCTGTGGAATCTCCCCATAAAACATGGAAACCCAACATGTGTGTGTGTTCTTGTGTACATGGTTTATGAGGACACAAATGTGTATAATAACATGGCTATTACAGCGTAAACATGGTTTACGAGGACACTTCCTGTGTCCTCGTAAACCTACGTGTAATGGCTTAAAAAACATACTAAACAATGTTTTTCCAAAAATGCAGACAGTTTCCTGTGATGGGTAGGTTTAGGTTGTAGGGTTGGGCGATAGAAAATGTGTTGTACAGTATAAAAACCATTACGCCTATGGAATGTCCCCACAATTCACAAAAACAAATGTGTGTGTGTGTGTGTGTGTATAGGAGAGATCACAACTACAGCTCTTCTGGATCGAGAGATGAAGTCTGAGTATATTCTGATTGTAAGAGCTGTGGATGGTGGGGTGGGGCCACAGCAGAAAACTGGCATCGCTACGGTAATGGCTGACACTTTGATCCACCTCAGACAGACAGCATCACCTATAAATAAAACTGCTTTATATTACTTGACAGTATAATCGTTTTCTTTGTCTATTCTTAATAATTTAATTATTTATTAAAATTGATGTCTATTATGTCTGTTTACACCATATTTTAAAAGCAAAGTCACTTGAAGCCATGCATTATATTGATTTTTAAAGTGTTTAAAAGCATGTATATATTTCTCTGCAGGTGAACATCACTATACTGGACATAAATGATAATGCCCCCCTGTGGCGAGATGAGCCATATCAAGCAAATGTTGTTGAGATGAGTCCCATCGATACCGACGTCATTACTGTGAGTGCACTGATCTGACCTTTAACCTTTGAACTGTCCTTTTCACCTCAAACTGTCCAGACTTTTTTATTAGTAATATTTCCCTGGAAATTGTTTTGACAGCTTTGTGTGAAGAACAAACCAAACTTTTTTCACTATCAAATTTCTCCCTCTTGTTCAGCTCTCAGATATTATTCTCTATTCAGCATAATTAAATTGGTCCAAACCTGACATGGCACACCTTTTTTTTTTAAGCTACTCTAAGTAAAAATATATATATATATATGTTATTAACGAGAGAGGTAAAAAAAAAACAACATATACTTAATAAACCTAAATAATAATTTATATTTTAGAGCGAAAAACTCCGGCTGACAAGACAAACATCAAACAGGAAAAAATTGACCATGGATCTTTCAAAAATGCCTCACCTTTGGGAATCACTGGCTGTAAAATCTGTTTTGATAAGAGATTCTGTATTCATGTGAACATGAGCTTCAAACCACATTCATCCGCACAGAGGAGCAGAGCCAAAGCACAACCAAAACAATGTTCTTCCACATGTTTTACACATCCGCTAGGAGTTACATACTGCAGCTTTAATTGAAATTAAAGTTTGAAAGAAATTTGAGTGCTTCCACATAAGGGTAAGACATAAATGGCTTAATTTTAGAAGACTACTTTTTTTTTTTTTTTAATGGTTCGTAGTTCCCCTTTAGGAACTAGACAGATGTCTGATTAGACGCCAAAAAGTCTATAATCCCATCATTTGTATAGATAAGATGAAATGACATGATACAGAAACAGTGCCAGTTTTGAAGCAGAGGTTTACAGGTAAACATATTTAGTGCTATTGATTTTATGAGTGATAATGTCTTATAGTTTCTCTCTGAGTCAAATCCCCCCGTACCCAAAGGAGCAAGTTTCCATCTCCTCTCCATCTGGAGAAAACCCCTCTGTCCCTGCCTTTGATCGGCTGGAGTTTTGCAGCTGAATTCAAAGTGGGCTCTCACCTCGATGTCCTTGAAACATTTTATAGAGCTCCTATATGCTCCTATTATTCTATTGCTTGAAGTATGTAAAAGTCCCATCTTAAGGGTTTTTTCCTCCTCTGGTGAATGAATAAATTATTTCATATGTTAATGTCAGTCATGCAATCTTTCAGTCTCAGATGGCACTCCCAGCGACAAATCAGAAGCGACTAGAGTTTTCCAACATCTCAAACTCAGATATGATGGACTAGCTTTAATGTATTTCCATGAGTCAGGGTTATCAGGGTTATCAGGGTTATCAGTCCAGCAGGAAACAACATCTTGTTCACCAGGTTCCCAGACTGTTACAATGAGCTCATTTAAAGGTGAAGTGTGTGATTTATGTGCCACTAGTAGTGTAACTCATCCCGTTGGATTAGTGTTATGTCTGCCTCTGGAATCTTCACTCTTAGAAGAAAGGGTTCTGTATAAAACCTTAAAGGGTTCTTTCAGCGCTTCATATAGAACCTTTTAGGGAGACAGGAAGATATAGAACCTTTTACACAGACAGGAAGAGAACCGACTGTTATCTGTAGGACACACATGCTTTTTCTGAAACAGATTTTACTGCAATAATAGAACACAAAAATATAATTAAACAGTTGAAATGTAAATAGACATTACACATTGGACATTCAAGACACTCCAAAAATAAAAAGTAGTAAAATGATTCCACACAGATGTAACTAACAGAAGAAGATGATGAACAGAATATACAGTTCTGCTTATGGATATTTAGTTACTACTAAGTGTCTCAAACAGAACTCTGAATATCTCTGAAAAAGATCTCTCTTTTTTTTTTTCCCCTCACAAAACATTCATTATACTCACTTTATTAGATACACCTTGCAGGTACTGGGTTGGATACCTTTTTGCCTTCAGAACTGCCTTAATTCTTCATGGCATAGATTCAAGATGTTGGAAACATTGCTCAGAAATGTTGGTCCATATTTACATGATTACATCACGCAGTTGCTGTGAATCCCCAGTTCTAACCCCATCCAAAAGCTTCTCTATTGGATTGAGATCTGGTGACTGTGGAGGCCATTTGAGTATAGTGAACTCACTCATGTCCAAGAAACCAGTTCGAGATGATTTGAGCTTTGTGACATGGCACGCTATTCTGCTTGGAAGTAGCCATCAGAGGATAAGAACACTGTGATCATAAAGGGATGGACATGGTCAGCAACAATACTCAGTTAGGCTGTAGCCTTGAAACGATACTCAGTTGGTACTAAGGCGGCCCAAAGTGTGCCAAGAAAATATCTCCCACACCATTACACCACCATCCTGAACCGTTGGTACAAGGCAGGATGTCTTTCATTTTGTTTATGCCAAATTCTGACCCTACCATCTGAATGTCACAGCAGAAATCAAGACCAGGCAACGTTTTTCCAATCTTCTATAGTTCGATTTTCTTATCTGACAGGAGTGGAACCTGGTGTGTCTTCTGCTGCTGTAGCTCACCTGCTTCAAGGTTTGATGTGTTGTGCTTTCAGAGATGCTCCTCTGCATTCCTCGTAA
The DNA here is from genome assembly GCF_018812025.1 of Megalobrama amblycephala. Classification (NCBI taxonomy): domain Eukaryota; kingdom Metazoa; phylum Chordata; class Actinopteri; order Cypriniformes; family Xenocyprididae; genus Megalobrama; species Megalobrama amblycephala. The sequence goes on from NC_063053.1 coordinate 10,197,587, forward strand.
CGGATTGCGTTTGTATCAGCTTCAACCAGTCTGGCCATTCTCCTCTGACCTCTGGCATCATCAAAGCATGTCCACAGAACTGCCGCTCACTGGATATTTTCTCTTTTTCGGACCATGCTCTGTAAACCCTAGAGATGGTTGTTTGTAAAAATCCCAGGAGATCAGCAGTTTCTGAAATACTCAGACCAGCCCGTCTTCCACCAACAACCATGCCACGTTCAAAGTCACTTAAAGCACCTTTCTTCCCTATTCTTATGCTCGGTTTGAACTTCAGCAGATCGTCTTGACCATGTCTACATGCCTAAAAGCATCGAGTTGCTGCCATGTGATTGGCTGAATAGATATTTGCATTAACAAGTTGAGCATGTGTACCTAATAAAGTGGCTGGCAAGTCTATATCAGCCTTCTAAACATATTTTGTTGCATAGTTGGTGCAACAATTTCAGCCAGATCTTGTAAATTTTGCATGCAGTATAAATCAGACAATCTAAACTGTGGCCGATATCTGTGGACGTGGCATCTGAGGGAAAAGCTAACTAAAAGTGAACTGATGATTTTACAGTATATTGGGGAAAAACTATTCAATTCGAGACGTGGGTGTAATGTGCGTTCAAGTTATCTATGGTCAGACCTCTAGAAACCTTGGACTCTGCTTGTAAATATTTAGGTGTTTTATAATGGTTCTGTCTTTGGCTAAATATGCCCCTGATTGTCCTTTAATTAACAAGCCAGTACTGAACTTCATTAGGAGGTTCCGATGACTAATTAAAATGTAGCCCAGAGTCAAGTGCATACTTGATTACCCTGCTGGACACCGTGCAGGAGAGAGAGAGAGAGAGAGATGAAACAGAACAAAGAAAGAAATGGATGGATAATTTAAATCACACAACGGTGGATGTAAAAACCAAATGTCTTAAAGCTTTTGACTTCCATACTCTGGTACAAGCTTCCATTTACCAGTCAACACAGTGCTATTGTGTGTTCTAATCAACTCGTTAAAGGAATAATTCACCAAAAATATTTTTTTGTGTGTGTGTGAGATCATTTACTCATTTCAGACGTTTGGGGTCAGTACGGTTTTTGAAAGAAGTGTCTTATGCTCACCAAGGCTGCATTTATTTGATCAAAAATACAGTAAAAACATGAATATTTTGAAATATTTTTACAATTTAAAGTAACTATGAATACATATCATATGGACTATTTTTATGATATGTAATGATAGTTCTTTTTTATCATTTTTGAAGCATGACAGCCTCTTGTCACTGTATGCTTTCATAGGAAAAAAGCAATGAGGACATTCTGCAAAGCATACGAATGACCATTTTAACATCGCAAAATCACACACATCACCTTTAAAATGGTCTGTAAACACGCCTGAATAAATGTGTGTGCAAAATCCCTCAGAGTTCAAATCAATTAGATAAACTTTACATTAGACCTGTGCTCTACATCACCCGTTTAAACTCCCTCTAATCATTGAAGAACACATTCGTCAGGTCCTTCCTGTTTTAATAATTAAAGATCTACAGAACCTTTGTTCTCTAATGACCAATTAAGTGATTTTCAGTGCTTCTCCTCCAGCACTGTGAATAATTGATTGGCTCTTAAAAAAAACAGCCAGGGTTTTATATAGTTATGCCCCATGCATAAATCTCCCATCATGCCATTCTGTGGAGAGAGGATTGGTGTGATTTAATTTCTGCACCTTAGGTTTTGTGACTCATTTTTCTTCTCTTTCTCTGTGCAGGTATTAGCGGTAGACCCTGATTATGGTGATAATGGGACGGTGGTATATTCCATAAATCCAGAGAACCCCTTCTACACCATCAACCGTAACACTGGGAAGATCCGCACCAGTGGGGCAGTGCTGGACAGAGAGAGTCAAAATGCCCGCTCCGCACAGCTTATGAGGACCATCATTGTCTCTGCTACTGACCGTAAGCAACTCTCACCTGTCCCATAATGCCTCGCTCTCTCCCTCTGAGGCCACAATAAAGGTAGTTTTACAGTCGCCAACCTTCAGTGTCTTTAAATCATGCTAACACACTAGTCTTCCCATTTCTGCAGTATATAGTATGTATATTGTGCACAGTATGTAAACTTTGTATGACACACACTACCGTTCTAAGGTTAATACTTTTATACCTTGCATATTAGAATGATTTCTGAAGGATCATGTGACACTGAAGACTGGAGTAATGATGCTGAAAATTCAGCTTTACCATTACAGAAATAAATGACTTTTTAAAATATATTCATATAGAAAACAGTTATTTTAAATTGTAAAAATATTTCACAATATTACTGTTTTTGCTGTATTATTAGTCAAATGCACCAGATATTTATTTGAGCATAAGAGACCTCTTTCAAAAACTTTACCTCTCACAAACTAAACGAACCAGAAGTAATAGTAATAAAATGTTTTAAAATGTTTTTTACTCATTATTTGCTTAGACTTCCACATTTTGAGAAAATATTTAGAAGTTCCAATATCCAGGTGCTGAATTTTATCATCACAATATTATATATCAAAGTATGTATTGTTTAAAATGTTGATCATTGCCTAATTCTATTTAACTTACTTTTAAAAAAAATAGTATGCAGTGCATATTGTGCACTATATTCACTAAGTAGTAAGGTATTACATCATTCCAAACAAAACCTCTTCTCAAAATTTGTCTGTCTCCCTCTATTAGTTGTGTGTGACAATATAAACTGACATTTCTTTTAAGCATTCATTCCCCCTCAGTGGATCTAACGACTACAGAAAACTCAAGATTAGTTATGCAGTATGTGAGTATTCTCTTTGTTGTGCTGCCCTCCTCAGGTGGGACACCTCCACTGCGCTCTTCAGCCAGCGCAACGGTGTATGTGAACCTCCTCGACCTCAACGACAACGATCCTGCCTTTCTCAACCTCCCATTTGTTGCTGAAGTACCAGAGGGGCTTCCTATAGGATCGTCTGTGTTCAGGGTTAGCATTTGATTGGTCTAAAGGGACTGAGAGTGCACTGATTAAATATTCAACAATCAGTTAATTTAGTATGCAATGGAGCCTGGGTTCATATCTTCATTTAATATTTGAAATAAACCAAGCAAAATTGCAACTGAATTTGACAGACAATGATCACCAGGCATTTTCACTGTATGAAAATGAGCAGATTTGACATTTTGATGATAACTTACGTTGGAAAAATGGCAAAAATATTGTTTTCAACATTGATAATAACTAGAAAGTAAAGTTTGTTGGAACAAACTTTTTTGTTGGTTTGACAAAGCCTTGTCTGAAAGTTTGAAAGTTTTATAAGCTTCCTAACATGATTTATCATGTTGTTAGCATGTCTTAACATGTCTAGTGTTATTTTACATTTGTTTTAGCATGTCACTAGCATGTTTTCGCATGTTGCTAGTATGTTTTAACATGTTGCTAGCATCAATTAGCATTCTGTTAGCATATTTCACACATTGTTAGCATGAATTACCATGCTGTTAGCATGATTTAACATGTTGCTTATGTTTTAACACATTACTAGCATGATTTGGCATGTTGCTAACATGTTTCAACACATTGCTAACATAAAATGTGATGATTCCCACTTCTGAAGTTGTGATTACAAGCTTATTGCATTCAAGTTTCGACATGTGAGGGTGTTAATGTGCAATTTTTTACCCAGGAAACTCGTATTTACGATAATTCCGAGAGCACGTGAAGGCAGCATTACATGTTGTTAGCATGTTGCTATCACAAAACTAGCATGTTGTTAGTATATTTTAGCATGTTGCTAGCATGTTAACACATTGTTATCGTGAATTAGCATGTTGCTATCATGAATTATCTTGTACCAATTCTGGGGCCATCTTTGATTCAATGTTGACATCTAATGAAGTTCTTGTAATAAAACTGTCCTGTGCTCATCTGCCCCCTGTTGATTTCCTCCCTCAGGTGCAAGTGCAGGACCCTGATGAAGGTGACAATGGTGCGGTTACCATGGCGCTTCAGATGGGGATGCCGCGGCTAGACTTCAGGCTCAACATCACCTCAGGAATCCTGGTTTCCACGGCAGTGCTGGACCGCGAACAGATTGGCCTGTATTATTTGAGGATTATTGCGTATGACGCAGGCCAATTTCCACGAACATCCACAAGCACTCTCACTATCACAGGTATGGAGCAGGAGAACCAATCACTGTCCTGCTGTCAATACCTCGTGTTCAAAACCAAATGTTAAGTGATGTTTATTTGTGTCATTCTTTCTGTGCAGTTTTGGACATGAATGATGAGACGCCAACCTTCTTTCCCAGCGTTTATAACGTATCGTTGGATGAGAGCGTGCCCCGTGATTATGTGGTGGTCAGACTGAACTGCACAGATAATGACGCCGGTCTTAACGCAGAGCTCAGCTATTTTATCACAGGTCAGAGTGCAGAAGGTCACAGATCAGAGGGTTTGAATGAGTTTGTGCTGATGGAGCAACTCTGTGAGATTTTGGCTAGGACTGACCCACAGTGCGGACCACAGTGACTCGCTTTCAACAAATGTGAGGCTAAAGCTCTGTTCCAAAATCTAGTGAGCTGCCTACATAGGCACCATTTTAAGGGATCATAGCCTTAACAACACAGCACAGCAACCAATTTCTAAATATACTCTAGGCCAACTTATTGAGCTCAGCATTGTGCTCAGTTACAAGATGACAGATGAAGCTCATTCAGTAGTGAAAAGTGCTGTTTGAGCATGTAAAAGGTCTGCAAAGTCACTCCAAAGGGAGTTATTCTCTATATAAGTGCGCACTTTTTCTGAACTCCATGAAACGCCTCCATTGTAGTCTTGAGTTTTCTTCCAGCAATGAGCACGTCGCATTGTTCCTCATTTAAATAATTCCCACCCAAGACATATGCAAAATAAAGGCGTGGCCTGGTTGAGTTGCATTAGTAGTGTGTTAAAACTCGCAGTTACGGGAAGGGGCTTGACATTTCCGAAACACACTCAAAGCGGTTGACCAATCACAACACACTAGTTCAGCTGACCAATCAGAGCACATTGCTCTTTTCGGAAGGAGGGACTTCACAGAGACAGACTGGGAAGAGTGGAGTTGCAACAATGTCAAATATCTGAAAATAACGTTGTTGTTTTTTTTTTTTTAATTTTCAAGCATTAAAACCTATTCTAGTGGACCCCAAAACAAAATCAAGACTTTGTTAAAGGGCATAATATGGCCTCTTTAAATATACATGATTAAATACAGGTGACTTTCATATATTCTAGATTCCCTACATGTAAAGTAAAACATTTAAAAAAAATTGTTTTTTTTAAATTTGTTAATTAAAGCGTACAGCTAATGAAAGTCCAAAATCCAGTATCTCAAAATATTAGAATATTTACATTTGAGTTTCATTAAATGACCATTCCTACAGCATAATTTCCGGGTATCTTTTGTTCTTTGAAACCACACTAATGGGGAAGACTGCTGACTTGGCAATGGTCCAGGAGACAATCACTGACACCCTCCACAAAGAGAGTAAGTTACAGATGGTCATTACTGAATGGGGTGGCTGTTTAGAGAGTGATGTATCAAAGCATATTGAATGCAAAGTTGACTGGAAGGAAGAAATTGGGTGGGCAAAGGTGCACAAGCAACAGGGATGACCGCAAGCTTGAGAATACTGTCAAGTAAAGCCGATTCAAACACTTGGGAGAGCTTCACAATGAGTCGAATGAAGCCAGAGTCAGCGCATCAAGAGTCACCACACTCGGACATCTTCAGGAAAAGGACTACCAAGCCACTTCTGAAACAGAAACAACATCAGAAGCTTCTTACCTGGGCTAAGGAGAAAAAGAACTGGACAGTGAACAGAGGTCGAAAGTCCTCTTTTCAGATAAAAGTAAATTTTGCATTTCATGTTGAAATCATGGTCCCAGAGTCTGAAGGAAGACTGGAGAGGCACAGAATCCAAGCTGCTTGAAGTCTAGTGTGAAGTTTCTGAAGTTAGTAATGATTTGGGGGGCCGTGACGTCTGCTGGTGTTGGTTCATTGTCTTTTATCAAGTGCAAAGTCAATGCAGCCATCTTCCAGGAGATTTTGGAGCACTTTATGCTTCCATCTGCTGACAAGCTTTATGGAGATGCTGATTTCCTTTTCCAGCAGGACTTTAGCACCTGCCCACAGTGGTTTGCTGACCATGATATTACTGTGCTTTATTGGCCAGCCAACATGCCTGACCTGAATCTATGGGATATTTTCAAGAGAAAGATGAGAAACAGTCGATCCAACAATATACAGATGATCTATATATCTCAATAGTGCCTCAGCAGTGCCACAGGCTGATCACTTCCATGCCACACTTCACTGATGCTGTAATTTGTGCTAGGAGCAAGTCATTTGCTGTAATATGTGCTGCCGACCAAGTATTGAGTGCACAAATGAACATGCTTTAAAGAACTTGAACGTTTCTGTTTTGCAAATCCATTTTTTGATTGATCTTAGGAAATATTCTAATATTTTGAGATACTGGATTTTGGACTTTCATGAGCTGTACGCTCTAATCATCAAAATTAAAAAAACAAAAAAAAAACTTTTGAAATGTTTTACTTTACATGTAGGGAATCTAAAATATATGAAAGTTTCATTTTTAAAAATAATTTACAATAAAAAAATTAACTTCTTGATGATATTCTAATTATATGACCAGCACCAGTATATGATTAAAAATTCACTATTTTACCAAATTGTGTGTATTTCATGATTATTACATTAGCAACATGCTAATGCCAAACTCCATTGAAATCAATTGTGTATTTGTATGGCAACACAGCTAGCACATTCAAAATAGGTCAATTATGAAGGCAGTACACTTGGGTTTGGGACAGAGCCATGATTTGTGATTTCTCTTGTTGTGTTTATATGTCCCAATAGGAGGGAACCAAGATGGAAAGTTTAGCGTGGGTTTCCGGACCGGTGTAGTACGGACCGTGGTGGGTCTGGATCGTGAAACTCAGGCCTCGTACAGGCTAGTGATTGAAGCGATTGGTGAGTTTCATGTGGGTGTTAAAACAATTGGTTATGCATGTGTGCATGCATGTGTGGTATGATCTTTTGCAGTTTCCTGTCAAAGTGACATTGAATTGAAAGAAGAGTTTGGTGGTTTCCTGTTTAAGCTGTGCAGCCTTCAGAAATACACCAGCTGTTCTAATACCAGTTTAATGAGCTTCTTTGAAAATACTCTGCCCACTTATCAATACTGGGAAGTCCATCACATGATGGGTACATTTACTGTGTTTCAAGCACAAACACTCTTGCCAGTCATTTTACATGTAAAAATGTAGATTTTAATATTAATAATATTTCACATTTGCTAGCTTAATATTATATATTTTTTTATTTAATATTATATATTTTTACCAGTAAATGTGATAAGTGCGAACTGTCAAGGTTTGTCTTTTGTGGGTCTTTTGTATGTTGCTCAGGCCAGTTTAGGATTGTCATGTTGCTGTTGCTTGGCACAACTAATGGTTATTTAGAGTATTTAGTATTACCATGCAACACCAGTGAAGATACGAGTCATAAGGGCTGTATTGTGGCAGTGTTTTTATGTTGCTATCAGGGTTGTCATGCTAATGGAAAACCTGGAACTATCAACTATAATATGAATTAGAATGCCTATAATATAAATCAGAAACTATAAAATATAAATGATATTATTTTGTTTCAAGTATGCTAAAACATTCCAGCTAGACTTCCCGCTCTTCTTTAGTTTAATCTCTGTAAAAATCCATTTGTCATAGAAATGTAATAAAAATTGGTCAACCTTGAACTTGTACTGTATATTATTTGAACTGAGAATAGCATTCCCTAGCCGTATTGGCCAGACTGTTGATGGTTTTCCTGTAGATAATGGTCCAGCGGGAAGCCGGAGGACAGGCACAGCTACAGTATATGTGGAGGTGCTGGACGTCAATGACAACAGGCCCATATTCCTCCAAAACAGCTATGAGACCAGCGTCCTGGAGAACATACCAAGGGGAACTAGTATATTACAGGTACATGTGCACATATTCATGAATCAGTATCACAATATTGGTATTATGAAGTAGCGCATGGAGTTGTAATTTTTTTACATTGTGTTTTTGTGTAACCATGGCAGCATTGTCATGTCAGTGGTTTTCTGTGATGTCATGTTCCGGTGTGCTGGTAACCATGACCATATAGACTGGCAACAGTTGCCAAAGTAGAGTAACCATGATGATGTTTCAAAAGTTCTAGGAATAATTTCTGCAGTGTTCCACAAACTCTCAAACTAAATAAAGGGCTCTTCCTTTTTTCTTTTTTTTTTTTCCAAAGGAAAAAAATAACATGAAGTTGATATTGAACTGTTATTAAAGCTCTGTTTGGGGAATAATTTGTTGTTAATATGCAAAGCTTTGTTTAAGTTTGCAGAAATGTGCTGTTATGGGTGGAAAAAAAGAATTCCAATGGCACAACAACAATGATTTGAACAAATCCTATAATTTGGACACCTAAAGCACACTTAAAAAAATGTATCAGAACTTTAAACCAAGTCACAATTAGTTTAAGATAGCACAAACACACTTACTTGCTTTTAAAGCAAAACATTTCATAAAAAGATGTTTTAAATGATAAAACAATAGATATACTATTCCTACAGGCTACTATTCATTAGTTAATGTGAGCACTAGTTCTACAAATGCTACTTGGTTTGCTGTTTTGGTTTCTAATTCAATGACATTCAGACATTTTTAAGTGTGTCATAAAAGCATGGGGCCACTGTACACATAAACATACATGCAAATGAATCCAAATTTCCTCCAAATAAATAGTGATGTTGTTAATGCCATGTCAAAATGGCCTCCGTTACTCAGAGAGCTTCTGGTCTGTGCTGGCAGGTCAGTTCAGGTCTGTCTCCACAGCAGCAGAAGATGTGATGTGGGCAATGTCCAGCTGTTTATAGAGTTGCGGCCACCGAATAGTTGGATTGTTGAGTCACTTCTTGTTTCGATTGAAGCTAATGGTGAATGAAATGAGTTGACTTCCTGTACACAGACTGATCTCTTTCAGTACTGATAGCAGAGGACGCAGGATCTGCTCTCATGTTTGCATTAACAGTGATTGTGTGTATAGGTACGTATTTATAGCTCTTTTCCAAAACCTAGTGAGCTGACTACCTAGACAGTATTTTAAGGGATCATAGGCACACTCCAGATGCAAACAGTGTTCCCATGAAGTTTTAATGGACATGGAGAGCATTATTACACATGAAGTAAACATATATATATATAGTTGGTAACACTTTACAATAAGGTTTCATTAGTTAATTACTTTAGTTAACATGAATGAACAATACTTCTACAGCATTTATCAATCTTAGTTCATGTTAATTTCAACATTTACTCATACATTATTAAAATCAAAAGCTGTTTTTGTTAACATTAGTTAATGAACTGTGAACTAACATGAACAATGAACAACTTTATTTTTATTAACTAATATTAACAGAGATCAGTGGCATGCGCAGACCTCCGCGAGGGCCGCGATGTGACCGCAAAGGGCACTTTCACTTTCACGATTAAAGGGGCAGGGGCTCAATTCTAGATTAATTTTTTCATTTTAGTTCAGCTTTAGTCTTTAATTTAAGTCTTCAACTTAAATTTGTTTTAGTTAGTTTACTTCATCTAATTTATGTTTTAATTCAGCTTTATTTCAATGAACAAAAATGTTTTAAATACTTTTATGTTTAGTTAATAATAACCTTGGTAACATTATATGCATCCCTCAAGGGAAAAGGTAATCCCAGAATGCATTGCATGCAGCAGACAAGTTGATAGAAATGTCAATTCTAAATTTACATTTCATTACGTTCCTGAAAGTTTCGATAAGAAGAATTAAATCTAAATAAAACTGATTGTATCTAATATTTGTATGTTATGCATTTTTATGCTTATTAGCAACATGCTTACAATTTTTTGGAATACATTTTAAAGGATTAGTCCACTTTTAAATACACTTTTCCTGATAAATTTACTCACCCCCATGTCATCCAAGATGTTCATGTCTTTCTTTCGTCAGTCGAAAAGAAATGAAGGTTTTTGAGGAAAACATTCCAGGATTATTCTCCTTACAGTGGATTTCAATGGCTACCAACAGATTGAAGGTCAAAATTACAGTTTCAGTGCAGCTTCAAGGGCTTTAAACGATACCAGATGAGTAATAAGGGTCTTATCTAGCGAATCGATCGGTCATTTTCGAAAAAAATACAACCGTTTGTGCTTTATAAACAAAATATCACCTTGAACGTACTTTCCGCTTCCGCATTCTTCATAACGCTTACGCCGAATGTCCTACGCCTTCCCTATTCAAGTTGCGGAAAAAAACGAAACTGGCGCCGCGTTTGTTCTGAAGAATAGGGAAGGCGTAGGACATTCAGCGTAAGCGTTATGAAGAATGCGGAAGCGGAAAGTACGTTCAATGCGATATTTTGTTTATAAAGCATAAACGGTTGTATTTTTTTCGAAAATGACCGATCCATTCGCTAGATAAGACCCTTATTACTCATCTGGTATCGTTTAAAGCCCTTGAAGCTGCACTGAAACTGTCATTTTGACCTTCAATCTGTTGGTAGCCATTGAAGTCCACTGTAAGGAGAAAAATCCTGGAATGTTTTCCTCAAAAACCTTCATTTCTTTTCGACTGACGAAAGAAAGACATGAACATCTTGGATGACATGGGGGTGAGTAAATTTCTCAGGAAAAGTGTATTTAAAAGTGGACTAATCCTTTAAGTCTAGTTTCCTGTAGTTGGAGTTGCTTCCTATGAAGTGTACTTCAAATCAGTCACTTAAAAGCCAGCTGCCTATGTAGGCACTAGACTGCAAGGCGACTCACTAGGTTTTGCAACAGAGCTCAGATCTCTGTGGCATACTGCAGCAGAGATGGTATAGTAATATAGGTGTGGGAGTCATTTGTCTTTGACTCTGCGAGCGGCACTGACCCTGATTGCATCCTGCTCTGGGCTACGTATGGCTGAACGGGTCTTCTGAACGCTGGCGTGGAGGAGAACGACTGCCTCATAGAGCCCAAGCGCTTCCAGAGCTTCAGCTGGGGCTCACTGGACAGAGTCTGCTCGCACGAGAGACCGTCCGCCGGGCCACAGTCCCCGTCCACACCCCAGGACCCTCCTGGCGAGCAGCCCACCGCCAGAAAGATCACACAGCCCCCGAACAGAACGAAGAGACACACGATGATGATGATGGTCGGGAGGGGATGTTGAAGATCCAGAGGTGGAGATGTTGGGGAGACGGAAAGCGAGAGATTAGAGAGGGACAGATTGAAAGGAACATCCATTTTGTTCCTGGATCTGTAGAGATCAGAAAACAGGAAGAGTTAAATCTGGGTCAGGTGGAGTGCATATATATAGTGAAGATGTAGGTGTGTTTGTGACACTTGGGGTTCAGGCTTGTGCAAATGTGTGAATCTTATGCGTGTGCGAGACGCATGCAAGGTTCCAGGATGTGGTTAACAGGTGTGTATGCGTGTGTGTAAGCTTAAGAAGAAAAAATCTCTTTAATATCTTAATTGTTTGTCTTAGGCAGCAATGATACGGCAAGCGAGCGGACACTTTTTTTTAAACCTAATGCCTAAAACGTACAAGAGTGTGTGAAAACAAGTGCTTCGAGTTTGTATGGGTCATAGTGGTCTGAGATATGACTCAAAGCAAATCATTACACAATTCAAGTGGGTTTCATTCTCATGGAGGGCTATGCTTATGCAACTGGCCCATGTCATGTGGTCTTTTTTTTTCTTTTCTTTTTTTCTTTTCTAAAAAAGACCTTACTAGCCTCACATGTAGGTTTTGGACAAGATCTCAACACTGCCTCACACTGTGCTCATATTTGACAAGATAATCTGCAATCAAAAGTCTGAGATTCTCATTTCATAAGCTCTACTTATAATTGTCACCATTTGTCTCATTTGTGTCTAATTTACTTCTCTTAAGTAATGTTATTGTTAACTAAAACTTTTTTCTTTAATTGAAGTAAGGCTGAAATAAAATATAAATATTAGATGAACAACTTAAAAACTTAAATTATAAATGCTACTAACTAAAATAAAATGTTTAAATTGAAATACTAAAATGACTAAAACTAAAACTGAAATAAAAATAGAAGTATTTTATAAAAACAAAAACTAATAAAAATGACACAACAAAATTACTAAAACTAAAATGAAAATGGAAAAAAAATAGCTAATTCAAAATATTAATTTATACTATAAAATAAAATAAACTCTGCTTCTAAGGATTTTTAGAAGAAATATATGAGACAATATTCAAATAAAACAGGCAGAGAAGTCTCCTGTGCAATGAAAGAGCAACATCTGAGCACATTTTCATCTAGGTAAACACAGCGGTGGTTTGTGGTGGCGGGACTGAACACCTACAGTACACACATTTTATCGTCACCATCTAGCATCTCTACACGCGGAGCTCACGGCGCTTTTCTGCAAGACTATCAAAATGACTGAGCGATTTCTGTAAAGGAATGTCAAGAAAGGTCAAAGTATAGTAGATTTATACTGCACTATATTGATTACAGATTAGCAAGAGTGTCTAACTCATTCAATCACACGCACGCACACACACACACACTCAGGGATGGATTAAGGTCTACACAGTCAGGGATTTCCAGTTAGATTTTCAGTTTTAACAGATTTTTTCACTTGTTTTAAAGGTGCCCTCGAATGAAAAATTTAATTTATCTTGGCATTGTTAAATAACAAAAGTTCAGTACATGGAAATGACAGTGAGTCTCAAACTCCATTGTTTCCTCCTTTTTATATAAATCTCATTTGTTTAAAAGACCTCCGAAGAACAGGCGGATCTCAACATAACACCGACTGTTACGTAACAGTCGGGGTGTACGCCCCAATATTTGCATATGCCAGCCCACGTTTACAACATTATAAAAGGCATTAGACAAGGGCAGCCAGTATTAACGTCTGGATGTGCACAAAACCAAATCATCAGAGCAAGCAAGAACAATAGCGAAAAATGGCAGATGGAGCAATAATAACTGACATGATCCATGATAACATGATATTTTTAGTGATATTTGTAAACTGTCTTTCTAAATGTTTCGTTAGCACGTTGCTAATGCACTGTTAAATGTGGTTAAAGTTACCGTCGTTTCTTACTGTATTCACGGAGACAAGAGCCGTCGCTATTTTCATTTTTAAACACTTGCAGTCTGTATAATGCATAAACACAACTTCATTCTTTATAAATATCTCCAACAGAGTAGCATTAGCCGTTAGCCACGGAGCACTATCAAACTCATTCAAACTCAGAAGTAAACAATATAACAGTATACAATACTCACATAATCCGACGCATACATGCCGCATGCATGACAAACACTTTGTAAAGATCCATTTTGAGGGTTATATTAGCTGTGTAAACTTTGTTAAGGCACTGTTCAAGGCAAGCGCGAGCTCTGTGGGCGTGGACCACGGGATTTAAAGGGGCCGCAGCATAAAATCGGCGCGTTTATAATGATGCCCCAAAATAGGCAGTTAAAAAAATGTATTAAAAAAAATCTATGGGGTATTTTGATCTGAAACTTCACAGACACATTCAGGGGACACCTTAGACTTATATTACATCTTTTAAAAACATAATCTAGGGCACCTTTCAGTGAAAAACTGTCAATTGGTTTACAGAAAGTTTCCGTACTATATACGGTGAATAAATGTAATAGATCTAATGATACATTTAATGTAATTTTGCGGTAAAATAATTAAATTCACAGTTAAATTCACAGTTTTTGGAAGTGAAAAATAACAATTCATTGTAAAATTTACAGTGAAAAACCGTAAATTGACATTCCCACAATTCCCTGCGTGACACTTCACATTTGATATATTTTCGTTGAAATAACTCTGATTCTTCTTAGTTTTTCTCATTTTTTTCTAATCAGTTATGTACATTAGGGTTTTATGTTACATCTAATGTTGTTAAATTAATGTTTATTGCATTTTTAAAATGTCATGCATGTTACCATGATGGTGTTTAGTGTGTGTGTGAATGACACTGTGTGCACCTTCTATATGTTAGTGTTGTCCTTCTCAGCTTGTGGAAAAGCTGCTTGTGATGAACTTTGATTCATCATGTGACTCTTATCACCACTGTGTTTGGTGACTGTCAGTGTATTATAAAGGTACAAAACAGATATTAGTACTTCATTAGGTTGGTAAATTAACATTATATTAGTTAATGAAATATGTTATTTTACCATAAATTTAACAGATTTTTTTTTTTACGTTGCTACTGTATTTTTTACGGTAAAGTTCTGGCAACCACAGCTACCGTTTTTTTACCGTAAATTTTGCTGGGATTTTTTTTTATTTTTTGCAGAGTATGCAAGTTAGTTGAATTTGAACATACTGTTGTAGTAGATAATTCGATCACCATCACATTACCTCAATAACATGTTAATTATGTACAAGCAGGTGAATGCATTTGATAAGCACACACATCTGTGTATGTTTAGTGTATGTTACTGGCCTACATCGCTCACATAAAACACATTTGAAATGGCATTTGACATTAAAAATGTTGGTGCCCCACTAAGTGAGCAGTCAGATGAGAAATGTGGCTTTTTTTAAGCTAAGTTGGGTCTGTTAAAATAACTCTCAATCTATCTGAAACACACACAAACACACCATAGCACCCAAGTCACCAATTACTTTCTGCTCCTAAATGTCAGCATGTTAAATTCTGAGCACACAGAGTGTGACTTATCGCTTTGATGAAAACACATTGAGACATGAAATTATTCTTCATCTTAAATGCCACAAACAGGCTGAAAAGGCCACTCATACGAGAACTATTGTTAGTGAAACACTTCATTAGTTACCACAGGATGGATCTGCTGAAATGCATTTGTGCACACATCATCACATTTTTGCTTTGCTCAAGCAGGCAGCAAAATCTGTTGTATGCTTCCTTTTTTTTTTTTCTTTCTTCTTTTCTTGGTGCACTAGTCTTTGGGGGGAAAACACTATTTGCAAAAAAAAAAAAAAACTGATACAAACCACATTTATAAAGGAGTTAATTTTTGTAAATACAGTACTGTGCAAAAGTCTTAGGCACGTCAGTATTTTCACCCCCCCAAAAAGGTTTTAAGCCAGTTAATTATATCTTTTGCTGTAGTGTGTCAATAGGAAATATCCGTTCACATTTCCAAACATTCATTTTGCCATTAATTGTAATAATCTAGTGAGTTTTTTGAATACACAAGGAGTCTGACAACAGCCGGTGCTCCACACAGTGATCTGATCTCACCATCATCGAATCCGTCTGTGATTACATGAAGAAACAGATGAAGCTGAGACAAACTAAATCCAGGAGAACTGTGGCCGTGTCTCTAAGATGCTTGAAGAAACCTCCCTGCAAAGATACAGTACTGTGAAGAGTTTTAGGCACTTGTGTAAAAATGCTGTAAAGTGAGGATGTTTTTAAAAAATACTGTTATAAATAGATTTTATTTATCAATTAACTTATATTAACTAAATCAAAACAATATTTTGTGTAACCACCCTTTGCATTGAAAATGGCTCTTGTCCAGGTAAACTTGGGCATCATTTTTCAGGTAGCTTTGGAGGGAGGTTTCTTAAAATCTCTTGGAGACACGGCCACAGTTCTCCTGGATTTAGTTTGTCTCAGTTTCATCTGTTTCTTCATGTAATCACAGACGGATTCGATGATGGTGAGATCAGATCACTGTGTGGAGCACCGGCTGTTGTCAGACTCCTTGTGTATTCAAAAATCTCACTGGATTATTACAATTAATGGCAAATGTGAACGGATATTTCCTATTGACACACTACAGCAAAAGATATAAATAACTGGCTCAAAAAATTTTTTGGGGGGTGAAAATACTGACGTGCCTAAGACTTTTGCACAGTACTGTACATTTTTAGTGAGTCAAATTCGTTTTTGTCTGTCATACACTATTATTCATAAGTTTAAGGAAAGATTTGATAAGATTTTTTTTTTAAACGTTTTTAAGAGAGATCTCTTATGTTCACCAAGGCTGACTGAAAACAGTAATATTGTGAAATATTACAAAATATCTGTATTCTATTTGAATATATTTTAAAATGTATTCCTGTGATGACAAAGCTAAATTTTCAGCATCATTACTCCAGTCTTTAGTGTCACATGATCCTGCAGAAATCATTCTAACATGCTGATTTGAAACATTCAAGAAACATTTCTTATTATTATCAATGTTTAAAACAGTAGCCTATTTTAGTGGAAACTGTAATACATTTTATTTCTTTGATGAATAGAAAGCTCAAAAGAACAGCATTTATTTAAAATAGATTTTTTTTTGTTACAATGTACAAGTTTTTAGTGACACTTTTGATCAATTTAATGCATCCTAACTAAATAAAAGTACAAATTTCTTTAAAAAAACTAGACTTTCCGGCACCAAACTACAGAACAGTAGTGTACACAGTGTGCAACAATGTGCCCTATGTAGTAACCTTTGTGGCATTTACTATGCTGTGAATAGTGAATGAGTAAGTTAATTCAGTAAGTAATTCAGCATATGCACGAATTAGTAAAATATAATAATGTAAACATGGCTTATGCTGTCCCGTGTACTTTATGACTGACATCACGGCAAAATAAAATGGGTGTCCATGCGGTTTTGTGCTGGTTAGTGTGGGTTTAGTGCTTGTTTGGTGCTTTGTTGCTCAGCAGAACAAAAATGAAAAAGCCCGGTAGGGAAACCAGCATTCAAAACATGACATATCCTGGTGTTTTCAACAGGAGTCCAATTAACAACATTTCTTTTTCAGTTTATTCTTTGTGGCTCAACTTTACCTTTAGCGTTGGATGCGGTTTGTGACTCCAAAGTTCTGCTTGTTTCAAATCACGTTGTCACCAAGAGTGTTGAGATGAGACAGCTGGAAGATCAGAAAAAGTGGAGCTAATATCCGTTCAGAGAGACTCAAAATCAACCTTCCTTCTTTTTTGACCATAGCAGTGTGTTTCATGAGCTAAAACCCATTCTGAGCCAAACTTTGAGCCTCAAGTTTTAACCCCCCGTGTGATGGAATGGTCCGGTCTGCCTGTTCTATTCATCTCTCTCCAAGAGACCCCCCCCCAGACCCCTTCTTTCTTTCTCTCCCCCTCCTCCTCCTCATCCCCTACTCCTTTCTTCTCCTCTCCACATCTCTTTATAAAGCTAATGAGTCTGAAGGAGGGGCCGTCCTCCTCACTGTCAGTAGGATTTGACTAATATGTGGATGTATTCAGTGTGCGCTAAATGGTTTTACTGCTTAATATGGTGAATTTATGTGTGTTAGAAACAATTGCTGATCCTTGTTTCCATGATTTATATGATCGTTGAAGTCGTATGTGTGTTTTCAAGCCCCTATAATTTACTAGTGTTGCCATGACAACTATTTAAAGGTGAAGTGTCTCATTTCTGTTCCACTTGTGGCACCAAACACAACAAGCCATATTTGAACTCATGAACATTCTCATTCAGTTAAGGAGTTTAGGTTTAAACAGTCTTCTAATAGTGTGCAACTGTTGGGTTCCGGAAGTAAAAACTCCATTCATTTTCTCCATAAGGAAATTGATTTTGTTAAGAGTGACCTACTGTGAGCAAGGCGGTTGTTAATCCATGGTATTTGCTTCTGCTGAAGTTGTCAGCCTGCATTATTTCAACTTATTTTTAAAATGATTGTGTTTAACAGTTGAATTCCTGGTGGAAAAACTATATTGCCCATGATGCTGTACAGAAAATTACACCAATCAGAGAGTCGAAAAAAAACAACACTCTCCAAAATAGCTCTTTAGCTCCGCCCACTCCCTGCGAATGATATATATATATCAAACATTTCAGTATTTTGAGAGCATAGGGAGATGGACTCAATTACGTCATTCGTAATTGAATGATTACGTCAATTACGACAATTACGTCATATTTTTTTTTTTTTTTTTTTTTTATATATGCATATTTTGCAATAAACATAAAATATGTTTTGAAACTTTTATATATATATATATATATATATATATATATATATATATATATATATATATATATATATATATATATATATATATATACTTAACATTTGTAAATTAGTTGTTTTAGATTTCTCCGTCGTTTTTAATTTGATTATGCTATTCACAATGCTTCATGGGATTGTAGTTTTTTTCCCTCACTAAAACCGTAAATATATATATATATATATATATATATATATATATATATATATATATATATATATATATATATACAGTTGCAAGAAAAAGTTTGTGAACCACTTTCAGAATCTGTGAAAATGTGAATAATTTTAACAAAATAAGAGAGTTCATACAAAATGCATGTTATTTTTTATTTAGTACTGTCCTGAGTAAGATATTTTACATAAAAGATGTTTACATATAGTCCACAAGACAAATAAAATAGCTGAATTTCTTAAAATAACCCCGCTCAAAAG
Source organism: Megalobrama amblycephala (assembly GCF_018812025.1). Lineage (NCBI taxonomy): Eukaryota > Metazoa > Chordata > Actinopteri > Cypriniformes > Xenocyprididae > Megalobrama > Megalobrama amblycephala. Next base: position 10,216,123 of record NC_063053.1, read on the forward strand.
TATGTGAACCCTTGATTCTTAATACTGTGTGTGGTTACCTGATGATCTACGACTGTTTTTATGTTTTGTGATGTTTGTTCATGAGTCCCTTGTCTGTACTGAGCAGTTAAACTGAGCTCTGTTCTTCAGAAAAATCCTCCAGGTCCTGCATAATCTTTGATTTTCCAGCATCTTTTGAATATTTGAACCCTTTCCAGCAGTGACTGTATGATTTTGAGATCCATCTTTTCACACTGAGGATGACTGAGGGACTCAAACACAACTATTAAAAAAGATTCAAACATTCACTGATGCTCCAGAAGGAAACACGATGCATTAAGAGCCGGGGGGTGAAAACTTTTGGAATTTGAAGATCAAAGTAAATTGTATTTAATCTGTTTTCCGGAAAACATGCAAGTATCTTCTGTTTCTTCCGAAAGGCAGTACTAAATTAAAAATATTGATATTTAAACCAAATAAGAAAAATTTGGACATCTTCATCCTGTTCAAAAGTTTTCACCCCCAGACTCTTAATGCATCATGTTTTCTTCTGGAGCATCAGTGAATGTTTGAACCTTTTTTAATAGTTGAGTTTGAGTCCCTCAGTCATCCTCAGTGTGAAAAGATGGATCTCAAAATCATTCAGTCACTGCTGTAAAGCGTTCAAATATGCAGAAGACGCTGGAAAACTGAAGAATTTTTGGGAGCTGGAGGAATTTTCTGAAGAACAGAGCTCAGTTTAACTGTTCAGGACAAACAAGGTACTCATGAACAACCATCACAAAACATAAAAACAGTCATGGATCATCAGGTAACCACACACAGAATAAAGAATCAAGGGTTCACAAACTTTTGAGCGGGGTTATTTTAATAAATTCAGCTATTTTTTTGTCTTATGGATTATATGTAAACATCTTTTATATAAATTATCTTACTCATATATATATATATATATATATATAAATAAACTTCCAGTATAAATACACTGTTGCACTCTATACTCATCATAACACAGATAGCCCCGCCCAAACTCTATTGGTTGAGGCAATGTGTGGCCCGGGCCGTTCAATCAAAAAGATTGTATTATATTTGGTGCAAAAGAAAGTGAGTGCTAGTAAAGAAGAAATGCATACATAACTTGAGACGGCGGAAAGGAAGAGTCCAGTTGTAGTCTGAGACACGTGTGTTCAAGTATAATGTGTTGTGGTGAAATAATATTGTTTAGGTGTTTGTGGGCTTGTAGTGTGTTAAGTGTTACTTTCACTAATTGTTTAGCAGTACATGTGTTAGTACAGTTTGTGGTTACGTGTGTTTGTGTCCGTCTGCAGGTTCAGGCCACAGATGCAGATCAGGGGGAGAATGGAAGAGTACTGTACAGGATTCTCTCCGGTAACTATTCTTTTCCTGATATTGCACGTCAATGCCTTGATCAGATGCGCTCCTGCTATGTACTATACTAACTAACCAACATTATTGCACTATATAATGTAAAAAAAATACAAATAAAAAAAAGCATTTATAGAGCAATTATAAGAAAATCTTTTTAGAAAAATATTTTGAGTATTTTCAGAATGTTTATGGATAACATCTATGGTATACTGTAAACATTGCCACAATGCTATGTTAATTGTTATAAAAAATATAGATTTCCTTATTTCTTTCTTTTGGCTTTTGTGGTGAAACATGACTATACTTTACATGTTTAGACAAATAGAGACAAACCCTGCCAGGTGCATAAAATATCATTATTGTTTTCAAATTTGGGCTTCATGTGGAGTACTACGTCAGAGTTCGGCAGTATGGCTCATGTGTGTGTGATGTCTGCTCTCCATAGGAAACAATGGCCAGTTTAACGTGGACAGTCTGTCTGGGCTCATCAGCAGAGGAACTGTGGCTCTGGACAGAGAGACGCGCAGCTCTCATGTGCTGGAGGTGGAGGCCTACAACAGTGACCAGGGCAGCATGCGCAGCTCTGTCAGGGTGTGTTTGTGTGTGTGATTCTGGTAAACTCTACTTTGTGGGGACAAAATGTCATGACATTTTTGGTCCCCATGAGGAAAACATCTTATAAATCATACTGAATTATGTTTTTTGAAAAGTGCAGAAAGTTTTCTGTGAGTAGTGTGTTTAGGGGTAGGGTTAGGGGATAGAATATACAGTTTGTACAGTACAAAAATTGGTGTAGTGTAAATGCAATCTAGCCATTGTATCTGTATTCAGAGATCAACATCACACAAAACCAACGATTTTGGACCCATTTGTCTCTTTTTACCATTTTGATCACTTGTATTTTTATTTGCAACCTCCTCCACCTCCTCATTTTACGAGATTTGAAACACGTAGCCTCGCGACTGAACATGTTACATGCACAAATAATGTCTGACAAGGAACAAGAAACACTAGGGCTGTCTGAAATTGCCCCCTATACCCTTAAATAGGGCAATATTTGAGGGGACAGCCATTTGTAGTGGTGTCCGAAACCATAGTGGATGATATTAAGTGCACTCATTCACTCCCACAATGCACTGTTATAACAAGTGTCCAACTGATGTACGCTCAACGGCTAGAGAATACCCATAATGCACTGTGAGAGTCATGCGGCGAATGAATTCCTGAGTCTCGCCAGAAGATGGCGACCACGGCTAAATCATTCCTCCATCAATTTTTCGTTCCGCGCTGGTCCAATGTGGCTACAGCGTAATATCATACAGGTATAAATTCCTTTTTTAGTAATTATTACATTTTTTAATTAGGATTTATACATAGTTTCCAAGTTCAAGATAAAAATTTTCATCTTACCTACTGGAGCTGCCAGTTTGCTAAGTTTCAAATGATTATTAAACAGCAAGCACTCAGTGTCCGAATTCACTCACTCCTTTTTATGAGTGGTCTACATTAGTGGGGTATTGTAGGGAATAGTGAATGAGGGTACAGGGGGTGATTTCGAACACAGCATAGGACTACATATACACAAGGGGTAACAAGATAACACAGGGCAACAATAGAGACAGAGCACATTTAGGCCACGCCCACACTGCGGGGGAAACAATCCATCCGTCTCCATTGACTTTGTATTGCGTGAAGCTGCCTCCTTGTCATTTCTGACTTATAACAAAAAACAATGTCTAAACACTGCCATGTGACAGGGTGTACAGCAAACATGCTAAAAAACCCATAACTAAGTTTTTATAAGCTACCGAACCGTAAAAACCAGCCTTTAATGAGACAACAGTGGATACAGGCAATAAGACGTGAAGTATCAGCAGGAAGAATGGGTCAATTTTGGGATCCTGACACTCAGTATGCCTACGTGTGCAGTAAACATATTGTCAATGGTAAGTGAAATATATTTATATATTAAGTCAGTTTTATATGTTATATTTCCTGTCTGTGATTACGTTCCCCTCCAGTGGGCGTAGTTCTCAAGGGTTTTTTTTAGCTTGTTTGCTGTACACCTTGTCACATAGCAACTTTTAGACATTGTTCTGTTTTTTGTTATAAGACAAGGAGGCAGCTTCACACAATACACACCCGGTGGGTGTGGTTTTTAGATTATGATGCGTGTCGCTCTGTATCTATTAACAGTAATCGACAAGAAATATAACTACAAACATGACACTCAGGAAAGGAAGTAACTTTAAAGTCTAAACACAACACAGGGAACACGTAACATGGACATAACAAATATTTTCTACAAAAAAATGATATATAAGTTGACCAAAACATATTCCTGAAGTCATCCTGAAGCTTTCAAAGAGACAACACACAATAAAGATTGTTTTATATGGATTTATTGGTATTTATTCTTGCTATAAATGTCATGTTTATTTCTAGAATTAAAGGAAGTATTGAATATAATGTATATGCGTGTGTAGCAGTATATGTTTGTTGTAAATCAGACTGATTGTGAGTTTGTGCTGTAGGTGATTGTGTACGTAGAGGACGTCAATGATGAGTCTCCAGTCTTCACTCAGTCGCAGTACAATCGTCTGGGGCTCAGAGAGACCGCTGGGATTGGTACATCTGTGGTAGTGGTCCGAGCTACAGACCCTGACACAGGTACACAAATAACTCAAACACACTATGCATGCATTTCCTCTCTTCTTGCCCTTTGTAAATGTAGCTTTCTGTGTGTGTGGACCACACTAGCTCACTGAGGAGACAAATTTGTCTTTTACAGAAAAAGTATAGGAACATCTACGATCGCTAATATTGTGTATTCTTAACACTTCTCCTTTATTATTTTTATACTGTTTGACTACCGCAGCTAAGTGTGTGTCATACACTTAACATGGCTCAAGCTGTGTTGGATTTTTCCATTAGTTCTTAATGCCAAAACAATACCACAACATTTCTGTTGCACTTCTGCTTGTGTCCGTTACTGCTTCCCTGATTCACTTCCTCATGGAGGATGTCCAGCGTGGCATAGGCTGGACAGACGTCTTCCCATCTGCATCTTTATAGGTCTACGGCTCAGAGTGCAGTGTGCTGAAGTTCGGACCTGTAGATACTGTAGATAAATTGATGAACTGCAATCAAGCTGCGTTTTGAAAAAGTATTCAGCTTCATTACCAAGCTAGTAACCAAATGTAACTACCTTGGATGACTAAGAGTGCCACTTGAAAATATAATAAATTATCAATGTAGTGATTATAAAAAAATGTAAAAAATAAATAACTTTTCAAATTGATGTTTAATAAAATACAGTTAAATGTAACAATAAATAATATGTTTATTAAATGTATTAATTTTTTAATGTAACTTTTTTACGTGTGACAACATACATTAATTAAATAAACAGTTTTTAATTTGTCTATTGTTAATTTAAAAGTGATTTATCTATTTACATTTTTAATTGATGAGAATGTATTCCTTTTTTATTTTTTTAATTGGCACACCATAGAAATTAACAGTGGGTATTAATCAAAAACATAGATTTAATGTCATTTTTATTATTTAATAAAACTAAATTTATTTAAAATACAATTCAAAAATTTGAGGTTTTTATAAAAACATTTTATAAAGAAGTCTCTTATGCTCACTAATGCTCAGTAAAAACAACAGGAATATTTTGAAATATTATTAAATTTTAAAATAGCTGTTTTCAATTTGGATATATTATAAAATATAATTTATTCCTGTGATGGCAAAGCTGAATTTTCAGCATCATTACTCCAGTCTTCAGTGTCACATGATCCTTCAGAAATCATTCAAATATGCTGAAACATTTCTTATTATTATCAAAGTTGAAAGCTGTTTTTGCTTAATATTTTTGTGTAATTTCTTTCAGGATTCTTTGATAAATTGAAACATCAAAAGAACAGAATTTATTTAAAATAGAAATCTTTTGTAACAATATAATTGTTTTTCTGTTGCTTTTGATCAATTTAATGCATCCTTGCTGAATAAAAGTATTCTTGTTGAACTTTTGTTTTTTAGGGGATGGGGGTGCTGTGGCATACGCTCTGGTCTCTGGTTCTGACCGTAAATTTGAAGTCGATATGAGTACGGGTCTAGTAACCACTGTGGATTACTTGGACTATGAGACCAAAACCAGCTATTTAATGAACGTCTCAGCCACAGATCAGTCACCGCCTTTCCACCGCGGCTACTGCACCGTTTACGTCACTTTACTCAACGAACTGGACGAAGCCGTGGCCTTTCTATCAGCCGGTTACGAGGCATCACTGAGGGAGAACATCGCCACAGGAACGGAGGTAGTCCAGGTTAAGGCACAGTCGGCCGATAACCTGAACCAGCTGACGTACCGCTTTGACCCCGACACCTCACCTGCTGCTCTGGCGCTCTTTAAGATTGACAGCATCACGGTGAGGAAACTCGATACAACTGAATAGATGGTTCTGGTTTGAGAGTATCACTACTGAGTTTGGCAATTATATGATGTGAACTGTCACACCAAGAGCGATGTGACAAAGTGATGCAAACACAACTCAAAAAGAATAACATTGTATGTGTCACAAATGACTCAGAAAGCATGCAGCTTCAGCTGTTTTCTGGCATAGCTAGCAATACAAATATAGTACTCTCAGATCCCTATAACACATTCATTGTGCTTAAAGTTCTTTCAAAAATGAAAATTCTGTCATCATTTACTCAAACCTGTATGAATTCTTTTCTTCTTCTGAACACAAAAGAAAATATTTTGAAGAATGTGGGTAACTGAACAGTTTCTGGTCCCCATTGACTTCCATTTTATATATTTTTCAAACTATTGAAGTCAATGAGGACCATAAACTGTTTGGTTACCCACATTCTTAAAAATATCATCTTTTGTCATTCAGGTTTAGAACACATTGAGGGCGAGTAAATGATTTTTTTTTTAATTATTATTATTTTTGGGTGAACTATCCCTTTAAATCCATCCAATTCAATTTCCCCTCTCAAAATCAGTGCAGAAAATGTGGAAAAACACCTATCACTAAAACAAAGGATATTTTTTCTCTCGCCTGGAATTGAAGAATGAAATTGAAACATGCAATGTCTTTATGGAATGCATCACCTTAAAGCTCAAATCTTATTGGTCGGTGAGTTTTCTTGCATGGTGAACAAAAAAATCAAGCTAGACAGTGAGGGAAAAAATGTCAATTTCTTCATGCAATGGAATGAGCTTCATTTTACAGCTTGAAGCCTCCTTAGATGTGAAATGTCCATATTTCCTTCCCCTTGTGTGTTTAGAATAATTTTTTGGCTCATTTGTTTATAATTTCAGCTAACACTATAAGTATAATAATAATCTCAGGTCCATTTAACACATTGATTGTGCTTAAATCCATCCAATTTAGATCAATTTAGTCATGTGACACACATGACACTAAATCTTTAATCTTTTATTGGTCAAGCTAGACAGTAGCGAAAATTGACAAAATAGGTTTATTTTACCAGCTTTGAATCTGACTGGACTGTCTCACTTTGGTCAAAATGATTCTAATTTAATTCAGTCTAAAAAGATTTTGTTAATTTCTCTACCTGGATTATGTCAAATAATAAAGGATTGTGTGTGCTCTACAGGGCCGTATTTCTGTGACGGGACTGTTGGACAGAGAGCAGGGGGATTCATACACTCTCACTGTTGTGGCCGATGACGGAGGACCCAAGAGAGACTCCACTGTGGTAATGAGTTCCTCCCTGATCTGTTCAATCTGTAGGTCAAACTCAATATGGCCGTGTTTGTTAAAGTAAATTTGAAATGCATGACTAAAAACAGGATTATATCCAGCAGCTAGAGTGATAGTGATGTGAAATGTATATGACAGTATGATTTTGATATACCATATAAACATCTGATTTAACCTGTTGTATTCTCTTTTTTCCTGATTTCTTTCTTGATGCACATTTGTAGAAGGTAAATGAGTGATTCTTTGTCATCGAATCATTCTTAATGCAACAAATGTTAATATTCTGTCAAAAAAAATTGTAACATCTCATGTTCCACTGCTTTGTACTTTTGACAGGTGTCAATCACGATTCTCGACGAGAATGACAACAGCCCAGAGTTTGACATCACTTCAGATTTGTCGGTGTCTATTCCAGAGGACACACCCATTGGGCAGAGAGTTGCAGTCGTGTTGGCGCGGGACAAAGACGCTGGAAGAAACGGACTGGTGAGGGAGATATACTCAAAACACTGTGAAATGGGTTGTCAATCATTTGTAACCCCGCCTCCATCACCCTCTTGTTTCTTTTAGGTTAATTTCACCTTGATCGCGGGGAACATGCAGGACGTGTTTAAGATCAACACAGCCAATAACACGTATGGAGAGGTTTATTTGAATGCCCGTCTGGACCGTGAAGCCGTGGACCGTTACCTGCTAAAAGTGAGAGAGACACTGGCTCTGTACCAAACTGTAGTGACTTCCTAGATATCATTTTATATCATACACATGCTCCCTACACTATATAGTGGTTTCAAAAGGCATGTTATATTAGAAAATAATAAGTTTCAGTAGGGATCAGTAGGATTTTCTTTAAAGAAATTAATAATTTTATTCAGCAAGGATCCATTAAATCGATCAAACGTGAAAGTAAAGACATTATCTGCTTATTTTTTTTTTTTATTTCAAATAAATGTTGCTGTTTTCATCTTTCTATTTATAAAAAGAATCCTGTATCAGAGTTTCCACAAACATATTAAGCAGCTGCAGCACTGTTTTCAACTAATAATAATAATAAGATTATTAAAAATAATAAGAAATGTTTCTTGAGCAGCAAATTAGCATATTAGAATGATTTCTGAAGGATCATGTGACACTGAAGACTGGAATAATGGCTGCTGAAAATTCAGCTTTGCCATAACAATGAAATAAAATCACATTTAAAAATATATATATATAAAAAAAAAGAAAACAGCTATTTTAAATTTTAATAGTATTTCACAATATTATAGTTTTTTTCTGTATATTTGATCAATTAAATGCAGCCTTGCTGAGCATAAGAGACTTCTTTCAATAAGTCACTTTGACTAAGAGCATGTCTGCCGAATTCCTAATAACTCCAGCAGACTGTGCCGTACATGTTTTGCGTGACTTTGTACATGTTTCCTTGTACAGTTAAGTATAGTATGTTTTGCATAATGCATTCTGAGGGATATGTGTATCTGTTTGCTGAAGTTCACATGAATACCTGTGTGTGTTTGGATCAGGTGCGGGCGACAGATAATGGTTCCCCTCCGAGGTTCACAGATGTGTCACTCACAGTGAATATTCTGGATGTAAACGATAACCCTCCCGTGCTGCAGAGCCCTCGTGGATACAACGTCAGCGTCAGTGAGGTCAGAGCCACAGAACCCTTAAACCAGTGATGCCATCAGCACCCCAGGGGATTCTGGGTGTTAATCATTCAAATGTTTGCAGGAATTATGTCAAAAGAAAGAAATGCTTTGTCACTCAACCACTCTGTCAGAGTAAAATAAAAAAAAAATAAAAATAATATTACATAATATATGATTTTTTTTTTAAACTATAAGCAAATTTTACTTATAGTTTAAAAAAAATCATATATTATGTAATATTATTTATTTATATTTCTAATTTATACTTATAATTTATTCTTATTATTAATTATATTAATTTTATTTCTTTTATATATATATATATATATATATATATACACACACACACACACACATACAAACAAATAATATATTATTTAAAACTTTTAAATATTAAAATTATATATATATATATATATATATATATATATATATATATATATATATATATATATATATATATATATGTGTGTATGTGTATATTATAAAAATATAAATTTATTATTATTATTTTTTTAAATGTATATTTAGGATTTATTTTAACTTATTATTATTAATATATTATTATTATTTTAGAAATATTTAAAGATGGGTATAGTAAGAATGTTAAAGTTTGTTAATATGAACATAGGGACTTTCACACCCGAGGAACCTTTCATAGTTCCTAGAACTATTGGCTGAAGTACCCGGATTTTGTCGTGTCCACACCGCAGCAACTAGGAACAATTTTAGTTCTAGGAACTACTTTTGGGGGAACTAAATTAGCTCCTACTTCAGAGTAGGGTCTAAACCAGCACTGTAGGAAGTATCAATGACATAAGTGTATGTTGACTGGTCAAACGAATGCCGGCACCCGGCATTTTTAAAAAGCTGTGTAAAAGAACATGGAAAACAGGGATAATGGCATTTACCTGTTGTCTGCAGGGTTGTGTTCTTTTCTCTGCCCCGATGATATGTAATACTGAAAGTTGTCATCGTCTATTAGCCCCACTTTTTGCTCTTTCGGTCACGTAAATTATGCATTTACATTCCATCTCCGTTATCACGAAACCCACGACACACAACAAACACAGCTCCGATCACGGCATCCTCCATTTACCGTTTTTTAGCATTCGTAAATGCCGCGCTTAAAGACACCACTGTCGACCGATTCAGAGTTCCTATTACCAGTGCCAATGCAAACAGGAACATGGCCTGGGGGAGAAATTAGTTCCTGGGGAACTATCCTAGTGGCTAGTTCCTATAACTATTCGGTGGGAAAGCCCCTCTTATTATATTTGAATTATTATCATTTAGATATATTTTAAGATTGTGCTAGTAATAATGTAAATGTTAGTATGACTTTTTACCAATATATAACAAAATAATACTGCATATATGTGTTGTTTTAGAATGTGGGGGGTGGTACATCAGTCCTGCGTGTCATAGCGACGGATCGTGACATCGGACCCAACGCCATGCTGTCGTACTACATCACCGGTGGGAATCAGGACCTGACCTTCAGAATGGACCGTATGACGGGAGAGATAGTGACCCGACCGTCACCCCCTGACAGAGAAAAACAGCAGCGGTACACGCTCACTGTGACTGTGGAAGATGACGGCACGCCACCTTTATCAGTAAGTGTGGGTGTGCGTTAACTGCCTGTTTTTCTTTGTAATCTTTCATCAAATTAATCTCCATCTCTAATTTATTGTTCTTTTTTCTTGACATTACCAAGGCCACATGGGTGGGGGAAAATAGTATGATAACCTACATTTTATGATCCAATCAGATCCCAATGGATCAAGCCCCACCCCTTACATAAGTACAGCTTCTTGTAAACAGTTTCTGCAGCTGCTTGTAAACAGATTTTGACTGTTTTTTTTCCCCCTTTTTCTTTTGACACTAAACATAAGATACTAAGCTTGCTTTTTTAAAAGCCAGTCTGAACAACCAAACAGCAAAAACAGGAAACCACAACTTGCCTTATTTTTGAAACAGGAAGTTGCACTCTTAAGAGCTCGTTGATTCCTGTTGTGAACCTCACAGCGGTCTGGGTTTCATCAAGTGTGACTTTTGGGCCTCTAGTGTCTGGATCCACTTTCTAGAGCTGTATCTCAGATGCTGAATTCTCAAAAAGCAACAGATTGAAACTAAATTTAGGGATATGTTGACTTTCAGACGATTCCAATTAAATAGAGAGATGGTACACTTATTTGAACAACAGAAGAGGCCAGTTTCATCTTAGTTAAGAAAGTATTTATTTTTAGTAGATTTTGGGCAAGTTTCCCATAATAGTTTAGAGGCCTCGTCACCCGTCAGTTGACCGTCTGCTGTTGAAGACATTATTTATTGCATAAACACGGCACAAGGACTCAACTCTCACTAGAACATTTTATTTATCTGTATTTTCATACAAAGAAACATAAGCAAATGGAATCAGCAGTTGTGTCACAGCATCGTCACTGGAGCTACATATACGGTGCTACCTTTGTACAGGCACATGTGCAACTTCAAATGTTAAAAAAAAACCTGGTAAAGTGGCGTATTTATCAGCATATTTACAATGTGGATTTGCAATCATTCACCAACAAATCTTTCATTCATACACAAAGCAAAGTGTATAACAAAGCACTCTGTTTGGCAGTGGATTTAAACTTTTAAGCTTCCTGAAAATATTGACCAGTTCTTTGCTTTTTATTTTATTTTATTTTTTTTTATTTAATTGAAAATGAATAAACACTCTCTCTCTCACTCACACACACACACATATATACAAATATATCAGATAAAAATTCAGTACAAAAGATATAAAAACTTCTTTTATGAGCCCTCAGACCCTTAAAGCCACAGGTGACGTAGGAGATGTAAGAGAGTGGCATTGTGTTCAATTGCCACCGATGCAAAATTACCACAAAAAACTGCACTCATTCTGACAGAATGCATCATACACGCTACATATATCATAAAAGCACCACACTCACCACGAAAGGGTTTAAAATAGCCCATCGTTTTTCAACAGGTCTAACGGTGAGTGTACTGAGAACATCCCTTTTCCTCCGACACGATGCAGGTGCTGGTCCCAATCTGGGTCCGTTACATAAAGACACTCATTTTCAAAAGTAAAATATGTTTTAAAACTTTGAAACAAACTGTCATGTGCATCATCATTCAGCTCTCCAGTCAATGAAAAAGCAGGCCAGTTCTGAGATCTGCAGTTTCCCTGGCCGAGCACCAAATCTGGGACCAGCACCGGCACCATTTCAGTGGTAAAGTGATAACTGAGTCCTTTGGCAGTATTGGAGTATTGAGCAAGTAGGTATTTAGAAAGTACTGAGATGGGTAAAACAGGAGTAGATGAGGTATTAATACATCCCTGACCTCTAGAAGAGAGCAGATGAATAGAATGATTCAGTGGAAAAGTGAGATGAGGATGGGAATAGACAGATTAGAGAAGAGAGGAAGAGTGAAAAATAATCATTTAAGTGCAAATGAAGCCTCAGTGTGACCGATACACGAAGTACAGGACAAGCAAAAATGTGTGCAAACAGCTTAGCTGAAATCAAATTTTCAACTCAAATGGCACACAAGGACATCTTTGGATCCTCTTCTTAAAAATGCCCCGTGATCGTGCCCTAACTTGTGAAATTTCCTTCTCTCGAAACCCGTTCAAAGACAATCAGCAGACAGACACAGACATCACCAGATAAGGGGTCCCACTGTAATAGCGAAGAGCTGAGTTCATTTGCCATTTTTTCGGGGGGAGGGGGGTGGGTCTCTCCTTATCAGCCTTGCAGAAGACGGGAAGAAAAGAGGCATGATGATGTGGAAGAGAAGGATGAAGCACTAGGTGTTCCTGGGGGATGAACGTGACATCTCTTATTCCAGTAAGTTGGGAGACTCAGGAATGGGATCTGCAAAAGTAAAAGTAAAATGATTAGAGGGGGCTTTAAAGTCTGCTTATAATGTTAGGCAAAGTTTCTTGCACCGCCATAATTTATTTTTACATGACCATCCTCTCTCTGGTGTTTAGAATTAACAGGTCTATTTTTGCTGCTCTCCCTTTTAGACTTCTATATAAACGCCCTCTGTTATGATTGTGTAATGACTTTACATATGAAATGAGTGATGTCTCCAGGCTGTGTGGAAAGTCCATCAGTAAATGTGCCATTTTTTAATGTTTTTGCAGCTTAGTGTTAATGAATGGTCTTGGTGGGATGTGGTAGGAGCTTTGCATTATGCAATATGTATTTTAACATTGTAGTTTTATGTCATTCCATAACTATTTTACATTTATGCATTCGGCATAAATGTGCTCTGATTGGCCTAGTGTTGCACGATATACCGGTACTAGAAAGGTATCGCGATACCCTGCTTTTAAAAACGCTCCGGTTCTTCATTCAAACATCCCGATTTGTACAAAGAATTTAAAGAGCGACAGGTTAGTGAATGTGATACCAGCATTATGTTTATGCTCTCATACATTAAATGAGTGTTATTTATTTTACTCGTGCAAGCAGAACTCCGCAAAGAGGTGTATTATTGAGTCTAAGTTTAATTATTCTAAGTGATATCTGGTTGCAGAAATAAAATTAATTTAAAAATACATAAATATGTGAAGGGTATATAGTTATTTTAAACCAATTTATGCTTTAATAACATTGCTCTAATTATTTACAGTAATATAATTTTTACAATAATCTTACTGTCAAAAACACCTAAATGTATAAAAAAAAGCATAACAGCAAATAATTTACAATTTTGTTGAGCATGAAAATAATAAACATTAAAAATGATATTAAAACTAACTCTAACTTCATGGCAATGAAGCTCAAATCCAGAATTATCAGCTGCACACTGGTGAAGAAAGAGTTCTGTCATATGTTTGCTGATGTTTTAGGTTTTTGCCATAGTATCGTTTAAGTATCGGTATCGTGATATTTAAGTTGGGTATCGTATCGAAGTCAAAATATTGGTATCGTGACAACACTAGATTGGCCAGCATACCCAGTGCGTTTTGATTGGCCAAACACCTCAAGAGTGTGTTGGAAATGTAACCCCCTTTACCATAATCGCGAGTTTCAGCTTCCAAGGGTTTAAAGGTGTCCTAGAACTTTTTTTAAAAAGATGTAATATAAGTCTAAGGTGTCCCCTGAATGTGTCTGTGAAATTTCAGCTCAAAATACCCCATAGATTTTTTTTAATTCATTTTTTTAACTGCCTATTTTGGGGCATCATTATAAATGAGCCGATTCAGGGCTACTGGCCCTTTAATTCTCGTGCTCCACGCCCACGGAGCTCGCGCTTGCCTTGAACAGTGCATAAACAAAGTTTACACAGCTAATATAACCCTCAAATGGATCTTTACAAAGTGTTCGTCATGCATGCGGCATGCATGCGTCGGATTATATTGTTATATTGTTTACTTCTGGTTTTGAATGAGTTTGATAGTGCTCCGTGGCTAACGGCTAATGCTACTCTGTTGGAGAGATTTATAAAGAATGAAGTTGTGTTTATGCATTATACAGACTGCAAGTGTTTAATAATGAAAATTGCGACGGCTCTTGTCTCCGTGAATACAGTAAGAAACGATGGTAACTTTAACCACATTTAACAGTACATTAGCAACATGCTAACGAAACATTTAGAAAGACAATTTACAAATATCACTAAAAATATCATGTTATCATGGATCATGTCAGTTATTATTGCTCCATCTGCCATTTTTCGCTGTTGTTCTTGCTTGCTTACCTAGTCTGATGATTTGGTTGTGCACATCCAGATGGCTGCCCTTGTCTAATGCCTTTCATAATGTTGGGAACATGGGCTGGCATATGCAAATATTGGGGGCGTACACCCCGACTGTTACGTAACTGTTACGTGTTATGTTGAGATTCGCCTGTTTTCGGAGGTCTTTTAAACAAATGAGATTTATATAAGAAGGAGGAAACAATGGAGTTTGAGACTCACTGTATGTCTTTTCCATGTACTGAACTCTTGATATTTGACTATGCCAAGATAAATACAATTTTTCATTCGAGGGCTTATTATTATAAATAAATCTTAACCTCTGATTCCTAATTTCATCCATTTTCGGAAGGCCAAACAAAGCAGTCTTGCTTTCACATCCAAACTTTATCAAAATACAATAACTTGCTCGGATGAAACTTTCCTTTCCAGCTGGCATATGTATCACCCACTTTTCCTGATCCAATCAATCCCCAAAGGATAAAATTAAGCCCCACCCTATATCTTTATCATTGAATATCCTGTTTCACTTTGAGTCACATTACATGTCTTTACTACCTTTCTGTGTCAATTGGTTATGACATTGCTGTGTATAGGGAAATCAGAAAGCTCTCGGATTTCATCAGAAAAATCTTAATTTGTGCTCCGAAGATGAATGAAGCTTTTGCGCGTTTGGAACGACATGAGGGTGAGAAATTAATGACAGAATTTGCATTTTTGGGGGAACTATCCCTTTAAGGAAGTAAAAAGGGTTGTAAACTTGTTCACTGTTGACATTAATGTTTCTGTGTATGCAGGTAATGTTAATGTGCCAGCAGGTCATGTATAATGAAGAAACACACATGAAAGTAGACACGTATACACACACACACACACGTTCTCAGTTTCTCAGAATCCAGCTTGCCATCAGAGAAGCAGAAATGACTGTTGTGAAATGAGGGAGAAAAGAGGAAATTGACATTTTGTAAATTCCGCTGAGCTAAATGTTAAAAGGAGAGAGGAGGCGTGTGTCTGTGTGTGGAGAGCGAGCTGGACTTCATAACGTTCATCTACACACACGAGACTGTGTGCAGATTTGCATGCGTGTGTTAATTTTTCACTGAAACCGTGTGGGTACAGCTTGTGCCTACCAAGAAGAAAAGAAAATTCAACAAAAACAATTTCTGTTTGTGTGGTGTCTGCGCATTTGTTTAAGATTGCCTATGTTTAAGCACCGTCGTCATGTGTGTATCTGTGTGTGTAGTGGTTCTCCAGATCTGCGTGGCAGTGACAAGCTTTAGCAATCTGTTTGGAGTTGTCTGTGTGTCGTACCCTGTGCTGGGAAGAACAATAATTCCCCTTGTATGTTTGGGGAGAATGGAGTTCCGGGTTCCGACAGGAGGTGGCGTCCTGTTTCAGATGACTGCCTCATGATTTGGGATACAGTGCGGGGTTTGGGTTGTGGAGAATCGCCCAAAAACACTGGGTTCTCATGTGCATGTGCTTCACTAGAGAGAGACAGAGGTTTAATGAAAATATTTGTATATATGTATTTATTAAATATATGAAAATATATATTATAACAAGTGAATCTCATGAAACCTGTCAAGAATGTTTGAAACAAAAATGAATAAGAAATCATATTTTGCATATAAATACATGAAAAATATAGAATAATTAACCTGCTATTAGGACCATTAAGATTCTTTTTTACATTATGAAATTATTTTCATGACAGGCACATTTTCCCCCAAATTCTCATTACAAAATTATTTCATGTAAAAATAATCACTCATAGTAAATGATCAAAAAATAATAATCAAGTATTTAATTTTTTAAAATACACTTGTAGCATTTGTTGTACTGCCTTTATGCTTATTTATAGAAATGTTTTACATTATTATAAAAATACAGTAATAAGAATCACCATTGAGAATATTACAAATTGCAAAAATAAATACATAAATAATCTGGAAGCATTTCTGTAATAGGAATTCAGAAGGAAAATATACTTTATTATCATTAAAAATAATGTTGCAATACGAAAAAAAAAAATCTTGTTTTTTAAAATGTAATTATTTTTATTTATATTATTTTTGAGGTGAAATGTAATTTGGACATGGTTTTGTGAGATTCATCTAAATATCCCTTGTTGAGTCTAGAGTATTTTGGTCACTGTGGAAACTCACCTGTCCATACGCACCAGCTCATGTGAACCTGGGGAAAAACAGGAACAGGAAATGGTTCACAGTGAGAAAGGAAATGCATTCTCTTTAAAACAATTAGTATAGCTACTGTACTCCATCAGCAGATTGTGCAGTGCAGGACATGTGCAGCGCTCTCTCATGCACAATATAGGTCAGAGTAAGTGTATGAGCAATACATGACTAAGTCTACGTGTGCGTGTGTGTGTGTGTGTACTCACGTCTGTGACGCTCTACTGTTTGTCTCTGTCTGTAAACTAGCATCAATATGAGAGGGAGGCACAGAATGAAAGCTACGCAGGCTGCGATAGCCAGACCTTCAGCCACTGAGTCTGAAAAACAAAGACAGAGAGACGTTACCGGTGGAAAAGAGAAAAGAAATCTCTAGTGAATCAGCCCAAAAAGTATTTAGACACTTAAAGCCACACTTAAAAATGAATGAATGCCAGTTTGCGTATATTATATAAAAAGATAGCACAAGCACATCTTTCAGCCAGAAGATTTTGCAGAAAAGTTGAGGTTTACAGATTGAAACATTAGATTTAAGGTTGACTTCACTAAACAGCCACCCCATTTTGTACACCATGTTGCATCTTATTCACTAACCACTCACAGTCTAGTCTCACTAGGTGTTAAATGCACTGAAATAGAGTTTGAGTGTCATTTTCAACACCGACATTTGTATAATAGGCTCATTATACATGTCTTATTCTGAAAACTGTACTTGTGAACTTGAGAGGAACTTTCATTGAGCAAAAATGGAAGTATTGAGCAAGTAGATTCCTCTTGGCTTGATTGGCATTTTTAAGTGTGACTTATGTGCCCTAATACATTTTAGGGCCTCTGTATTATTTGTGTGGTGTTGATCGTACCATCTGAAGGATTGTGGGACCACTCCAAACACTTCAGACTGTTGTTGTGAGGATATGCCTTTGCTGTGGAAACATGTGAAATTAAAA
The DNA here is from genome assembly GCF_018812025.1 of Megalobrama amblycephala. Lineage (NCBI taxonomy): Eukaryota > Metazoa > Chordata > Actinopteri > Cypriniformes > Xenocyprididae > Megalobrama > Megalobrama amblycephala. The sequence goes on from NC_063053.1 coordinate 10,233,762, forward strand.
TCACACAGGAACAAAGGGGATATATAAATGTCACACCTGACATCTCTCCTGGCTCACTTACATGGCACCACAGTCAGGTAGATGAAGTCATGGGCCTCCTGCTCGACTTTGTGTTTGTCATTAAAGTCCACGAGCAGGCAGCAGTATTTGCCCTGGTCCTTGTGCTTGATGTTCTGCAAGAAGATGGAGAACTTATTACCGTTGATGTACTCCACTCCCAGAGAGTGGTTGGTGTGACCGGAACCACGCGGATGTTCGCCCTTGTGGCAGCGCTCCTGTGAGCGAGGCGTGAAGAGCCAGGTGTTAAACAGCTTGTCCCCTGAGTTAGTCTTGGATCCGGACTGAATGCATGTCAGGGTGACGTTGGCCCCTTCAGCACACTCGTAGATCCGATGGGGCACAGAAACACTTAGAGAGTGATGCGCACCGCTCGCTGGAGAGACAGAAAGAGAAAATAGGGATTTTATATTTAAATAAAACATTTACATTTAATAACAAAGATGTGCAATGTTTTGGAAACCTAAAAATACCCTTTTCTACTAACATATATATATATATATATATATATCAGTAGAGACTGTAACTGTATGGCTTTTTGTAAGTTAATTCCCCCGAAAAATGGAAATACATGCAAAAATTTTCAATTTGACTGTTAATTTTAAATGCCAACCCATTTATTTATTTATTAGATGTCTGCACAGGCAGAGACATAATGCAATATCTGTATTTGACCAAGTGAATTTCCTTATAGAGTGTGTGCATTTGGTACTTGTAAGCTTAGCACACTCGTCTTTATCTTAAAAATGTTCAATCAGTGTCAAATTTTAAGCCGCACAACTAAAAGTGTATGAGTGTCAATAGAAAAGTCATTTGTTAGATATTATTATATATTAGGGGTGCAAGGATACAAGTATTCGTACCGTAAATTTTCGGTACACGTGTGCTGACAGAGTTGTAGCCCATTAACCACTTTTAACCACCATTAATACTAGTTAGAAAATTATTTAAATGAACATCTGAAGGTATGTTGGAAGATACAGTACAACTTACTGAAATGTATCCCGTTTAATCGCTCAATCAGTGTTTCAACAGCGAAAAGACATCAACGAAACAGCTTGTAAACAATGTCACCATAAAAATGCAATTTAGTGTCCACAGCTTGTTAGTTCAGAGAAATTAACTCTTTTGCTATTATTATTATATTTTACTTAACCTGTCTTGATTATTTAATGTGTATGTTTAATGTACGTTTAAATAAATCTGTCATGAAAACAAGTTATGACGGCCTCTGTGTAAATGAATATATTTTAACATCGAATTGGAGTAGAAACGGATTTAGAAGTTAATGCAAAAACTGCCTTACCAAACTTTTGTTGTGAAATGCTTCATTTTTTTTTTTTGTGCCTTTCTAAATTTTGTTCCTCCAGTCACATTAAATGTTGCTTATGTGTCCAGTTGTATACTAAAACTACTACAACAGTAATTTATGGGGGGAAAAAAATGTTTTTTTTTAATTAAAAACAAGCTTTGTGAAACCCAGATGTGCTCTGTGGAAGAAAAGCATTTCCACCACATTATTGAACAAACAACAGGTGTCATTTTAGACTTCAGTCCTCTGCTGCTATTGTTTCTTCTATCCATGACTATAATGTTTTGTGCTCATTTTATTGTGTGTGTGTATGTGTGTGTTGTAGAAAATAAGGGTGGCACTGAGTTCATTGTTTCCTAATAGACAAAACAGACCTACACCCTAATTGCACAGACATGAACCAGAGCTGAATGTTTATCTACAAGGCTAATGAAATGGGAAAAACCCTGATTTCTCATGAATGGATAAATATTTCCTATATTTCTGAATGACTGACCCAGATATTGACTGCTTGAATGCATGGCTGCCATTCAGTCTGTGCCCCCTACTATCAATACATGTGTAGTTGACCTTAATGTGCAGTCTGTGCTAATGCTTCTTTATTTAAGATGCCCTGAGTGACTTAAATGCACATAGCTTAAATCTGTACGTGTGTGTGTGTGTGTGTGTGTGTGTGTGTGTGTCAGGAAGAGCAATAGGAAACGGCATCTGTGTGATAAAGTTCAGTTGAGGGCGGTGTGTCCGTTCCTGTCTCTCACAGACACAATATAGTTCAAACCCCTCCTGCCCTATTATTCCCTATAAACCTCATCCGTCCTCATATTCCCAATCAGCGTTCGTAATTATCCGGTTCAGGGCTCCATTTCCCACCCCGTGAAATCCTGTGCTGGGAATCCGCTCTGACAGCTGTCAGCTTTTCAACATGTCTTTGTTGTGACTGGATGTGAAATACTACTCTGCTCTCTCGACAGAGTACCGGGTCGCGATTGGATCAAAGGCGCGTTAGAAAGTGTTTTGGAGGCAGAGCCAATCCAAACTGTTGCTTTAAAAGCACAAAAAGCTATTGATTCTTTCAAGGAGGGTTCAAAGCAACATAAGCACGATTTGTTGAATGATTGGATATTGTCAATGACCATAATTTGAATTGAGCCCAGAACATTCTCAGACTCATCTGCGAGAGAGAGAGAGAGGGAGAAGTAATAATAAAATGTCTCTTGCCTGAGGACATCTGTCTGCAAATGTGTTTATCTGTGCTTATCTGTGACGTCAACACAAAATCATCTGTGCCACTGAATTTACATGGACATCAGTGTCCGTCCTGCTCCTTGTTATTTTTATCTAAAGAATGATCACATTTACATGCCACTGACATGCACCACCATCCAGAATCTGCTTCATTTTTGTAGAGAAACAATGTCTATGATTGTTACTGAAAGATCGAAACGTCTTTAAAGAGAGATTAGCTTGTTTTCATTACAAGGAAATGCTTATTTACACTGCCAAGATCCCAAAGGATGCCAAAAAACACAATTAAAATATAGTGCACATTTTATAATATGTAACCCTGGACCACAAAACCAGTCATACATCATCTGAAAGCTGAATAAATAAGTTTCAACTTTCCGCTGATTTGGCTGCGATACAACTATGTGAAAATCTGGAATCTGAGGGTGCAAAAAAAAGCTAAATAAAATCGCCTTTAAAGTTGTCCAAATGAAGTCCTTAGCATTGCATATAGCAATTTTTGATATATTTACGGTAGGAAATGTATAAAATATATTGATGGAACATTATCTTTACTTAATATCCTAATGATTTTTGGAATAAAAGAAAAATCGATCATTTTGACCCATACAATGTATTGTTGGCTATTGCTACAAATATACCCCTGCGACTTAAGACTGGTTTTGTGGTCCAGGGTCACATATAGCTTTAAGTCATTCACTGATCATAGTTTCTTTTAAAACAGTGTCACATAATAAATGAGATGCATCAAACCAAGTTTGACATTGTTCTCAAATTAAATTTAAGAGCTTTGATGGAGGGGAAGATTATCAGTCAATTTTACAGCCCCCACCTCCATGTATTGGTCTCATTTCTCACTATTGCTGTTTGTGTAAGAACCTCATTACAAGGTGTTAATGAAAGCCATAGGTGTCTAAGAACTCCCCTCCCATCTGCAGAGAGCATGACTGTGAGGGACCGTCCCATTTCACCTGAAACCTCCTGCAAATAAGCATCTGCCTACCATTACAGAAACTCCTCGGCTTCATGCATTAAAGGATTGTTTTAGTTATGGAGTAATGGACTGTTTCCAGAAGCAAAAATCAATAATATTTTGTAGAAATTATTATTAAAGTAAAGATTAAGAAAGTAAAGAATTTGAAATCATGGGAGCAGGTTGGAAAAAGGCACCATTGCTATGGTGTACCAGTCTTAAGAGTCAAGAACAATGAGCAATAGTGATGTTTCCTTTAGCAAGCACTATTTATGCTCATTATTTCATCATCCTTCCTCGCTTGTGTTATTTTTCTCTTAGTTCTCAGTTGATCATTTTGTCCCCTTCGTATTCTTACTGAGAAGACGCTCTGGATGTAGCTGGGACTTACAAACCCAGGGGGTCAAGAATGTAATCCCAGAGCAGTATCCACAGATAGTCTCCCTGTCTCATTCCATCTGGGATCCTTTCAGTCTGTCTCCCTGTCTCTCTATATATGCTGATTTCTCAGGCCTGGTTAAGATGAAACCATCAGGCTTTTTGAGAAAGATCACACCTCCTCACTGTGATAAGGATGTAGAGATGGTTGAGCATTGAATCGATACCCCCTGGTATGGAAATCTGACCTGACGGATACTTAATAACAGCTTCCCCCTGGGAACAAGCTTCACAAACCCTGCCACTTCCTGAAGACCCACGTCTACCCCTCACACTGTCTACCTTTAGACCAACCGCTCGATATTAAATCAATATTAGCTAAATGATGAACCAGCCATAGTCTATGGATTACTGAATTAATCTGTAAACTAAAGCTATATATGTGTGTGTGTGTGTGTGTGTGTGTGTGTGTGTGTGTGTGTGTGTGTGTGTGTGTGTTTGTGTGTATAAAACCGTCATAACTTAATAATTTTCTAGACTTCTGATTGGCTGAGGGAAGCTTGTGTAAATGAGGAAGGAAGTATCCAGTTAAAGCTGGATGTATAAACAAATTCTGCTCAGACAGATACTACATTAAAAATAGAGTAAAATAATATGACAGATTAAGTGTTCCATTTTTCATCATTACAAAATGTCATTAGTTCTGACGAAACCACATTACACATTATGTAAATTTGTGTAATATTTGTGTTTTTCTTTTAACTGATTTGTTCTGTAACATATTCGTGTCAAGACAACAGCGTGATTATCGTACAATAATGTCCAAATGCGTATAGTAGACGATGAAGTAAATTAGGAATCACATTACTGACCAACTTAGATTATGAATATTACGTATATGAGTGTAATTTCAACTAAATTAATACAAGCCAAGTTTTTACCATTCTAGGATTCGCTAGATGTCCAACGCACACTAACTACAGCCTACGTTTGAGCCAATCAGCTAAATTTGGCTAAAATGTAGGGTTAAACCTCACATTAAAGTAATATTCATGAATCAAGCAGTCACTGCAACAGCATTAGTAAATGCGCTTGATATTTTCGACGCACGAGAGAGCCTAAACTCATCGACTGGATACACCAAATCATTGGGTTTCTTTTCGGTATGATTCCAACAATTTATACGTCCTTAACCAAAATGACATGGCTTCAGAGTAGAAAATTAAAAGGAACATCTGAACTAAAAGTCAGTAAAGTAGCGTGTTGTAAGTTAGTAGGCTATTTGATTCACAATCGGTCACAAACTATGACAGATGACCGGCTTTTGTACAAGTTGAACGTTGAATTCAGGCCAAAAAATGAGAGAAAGAACTGTCATTTTTCAGTTTTGAAACAAGTTGACTCACGCCCAAACAGCCTTGAGGACGTTTTACACGTAAACAAATGTCAGAATCGGGGCAGTTTATGAGGCACGCGCTCGGAACGCAACGGGATTGAAAAGAACGCGGAGGTCTCGAGACGCATTTTAAAACTTGAACCACAATGTTAAAACCCTAAAAAACTGCAAAATCCGACACAACGGCGAAATACGTCAATTTGACGCACGTGCAAACAGAAGAGCTATTTAAAATAAAAACATAGCAACGCCAGAGCGCGTTCTGTATGAATGACCCCGTCTAGACCAGAAATAGAGTAGAATTACCTTTAACTGCAGTTAGAAAATGAACGCAGAGCAAGAGAGCCCAAAATACATCCATCAGTCCTATCTTCAGTTTATGTCCAAAGTCCTCTACAATTTTTCCAGCCGTGATGACAGAAAACTTTTATAGTCTTCCTCTTATTCCCGTGTGTTGTGAACTCAGCTGCTCTTACAGTAAGTTATTTCTCTAAATCATCAGAAGTGAACCACAGAAAGAAGAATCTGTACTTCACTCAGTGGCTGCTCAGTGCTCCCCACCCCTCCCTTCCCTTCAAATCACTCCTCCCACTGACTTTAAATACTACAGGTAAAATTAAAGTTATACTTCTGTTTTAAATGTATTGAAATAATTATTTTTAAACCAATTATAATTTACATTTTAAAGTTTATTTTTTGGTAATATGTAGTAATATAATACATTTTTAAGTGAAACAGTACATTCCACATTTCTCTGTATGTTTTTGGAAGTTTATTCTGCAGTAATAATTTAAATGGCTTAGTCTTTTTTTAAGCCTATAATAAAAATTTGGTTTTATACAGATTTTGGATGACTGGGTTTTGTACTATGTTCCTTTTGAGATCATATTCAGAATCTGTCATCATAGCTGACCAATTTTCGGGTTCTGGAACTTGAGAGAAATGCTTGAGTGAGTTTTACAGGGAGACATGGTATCAGTCTCAATGCCTATTGATAGTATACATGCACACATCAATAACCTCCGGCACACACCATCAGGTTATGCAAATGTAATTCAAACTTGCTGCGCCAGTTCACTATGATACCATGAGATAAAGGTTTCTCCACACTGGTGCATAGTCTGTCCAGAAGAAAACATGCAAATACTTTCATCCATTGCCCTGCTATCTAGACATACATCATGTTTACAATTTTATTTATTTACTTAGATAAACAGTATAAAAGGATACCTATTTAAAGTAGGATTACATTACATTACTTTATTTTATGGTGTCCTTGTTACAGTGTAATTATTTAGGTTTAAGGTTAGTTTATGTAATTATGCATTATTTACTGTTATTACATGTAACATATGTAACAAGGACACTGTAAAATAAAGTGTCACATATAGTAGTTATAGTGTGTTATTTTTCAATGCATTGCCACTGTTCTTACATTTATTTATAAGGGACATGTTTTTTTATTTGTTGTGTATTATATATACTGTATATATAGGGTCCTTAAGAAAAATGTGTTTTTCACTACTCCCATAGTGTATGATTGCAGAGTTTTTGGAACATTGAAAGGGCAACAGATTTTGTGTGAAAATAAATCATAAAAGTGGTTTGTTTTGTTTAAAAATCTTATAAATGTATTAGGTGGCAAGTTGGGCCTCACCAGCATGGGGCAAAGGGCACAAAGTATTGATACAAATACCTTCACTAAAATAATATGTTTTGAAAAATCAAATGCGCCTTTTACCCCTGTGCGCCTTTAGCCCTGCTGTACATAGGTACAGCGGGGCTAAAGGCGCACCGAAGTAAAAGGCTCATATATATATATATATATATAGTATAGTACAGTCCAAAAGTTTGGAACCACTAAGATTTTTTATGTTTTTAAAAGAAGTGTCGTCTGCTCACCAAGGCTACATTTATTTAATTAAAAATACAGTAAAAAACAGTAATATTGTGAAATATTATTACAATTTAAAATATCTGTGTACTATTTAAATATATTTGACAAAGTAATTTATTCCTGTGATGCAAAGCTGAATTTTCAGCATCGTTACTCCAGTCTTCAGTGTCACATGATCCTTCAGAAATCATTCTAATATGCTGATTTGCTGCTCAATAAACACTTATGATTATTTTCAATGTTGAAAACAGTTGTGTACTTTTTTTTTCAGGATTCCTTGATGAATAGAAAGTTCAAAAGAACAGCATTTATCTGAAATACAAAGCTTCTGTAGCATTATACACTACCGTTCAAAAGTTTGGGGTCAGTAAGAATTTGTATTTTTATTTTTTTGAAAAGAAATTAAAGAAATGAATACTTTTATTCAGCAAGGATGCATTAAATCAATCAAAAGTGGCAGTAAAGACATTTATAATGTTACAAAAGATTAGATTTCAGATAAATGCTGTTCTTTTGAACTTTCTATTCATCAAATAATCCTGAAAAAAAAAGTACACAACTGTTTTCAACATTGAAAATAATCATAAGTGTTTATTGAGCAGCAAATCAGCATATTAGAATGATTTCTGAAGGATCATGTGACACTGAAGACTGGAGTAATGATGCTGAAAATTCAGTTTTGACATCACAGGAATAAATTACTTTGTGAAATATATTCAAATAGAAAACAGTTATTTTAAATTGTAATAATATTTCACAATATTACTGTTTTTTACTGTATTTTTAATTAAATAAATGTAGCCTTGGTGAGCAGACGAAACTTCTTTTAAAAACATTAAAAATCTTAGTGGTTCCAAACTTTTGGACTGTACTGTGTATATATATATATATATATATATATATATATATATATATATATATATATATATATATATATATATATATATATGCGCCTGTTGCATCTGTCCTGTTGGATTACCCTACTTATTACTGTAAAATGTTAAAAAAGTATTTAATTCACATGTGTCATCTGTTTCCACAGACATCCACCACTGTGTGGGTGAATATAATTGATGAAAATGACAATGCACCTGAGTTTCCGGAGGAAGAATATGTGACAGAGCTCAGAGAGGGGCCAAACACTGTAGGAGCCATCATCGCCACAGTTACTGCCATCGACCCTGATGAAGGTCTCAACGGAACCATCCGTTATGCCATCTCCAGGGGCAACCTGGCCCAGACGTTCCAGATCAATAGCATAACGGTGAGGCAGTCAGAGAGCGACAGGCAGGAAACAAGGACTGGTTTAAACACACTGATGTGTTTGGTGTTATTGGATTATTTTACTTGCTGCGTTTGTATTTCTTAGAAAACCTTGAAAATTTCAGGGAATTTTTTAATAGCGTTATTTGGAAAGGTTATGGTTTAAAAATTCAAGAAATCCCATCAAGCCTACATGGCCAAATGTGAATTCTTTGTGAATTCATATACTTAGAATGTGCATAGATAACTAATTTGCATAATAACCAGAGAACACAACACCTGATCATATCTGAGCCTGGAAATGGCAACATAAGTGTGAACGTAGTGCAATGCTGGCAAAGACTGAAAAAGAAATTTTGTTTTTTAAACATGTGGTCAAAAATATTGTGATATTTCTCTCTCAAATATGAAAATAATACTACATAGGCAGTGAAAGCATGATATTTTAATGTCAATCAAAGCAAAATATAAATTGATTTAATTTTTAAAAATTATCCTGTTTATTGCACTACTGCTCAAAAGTTTTGGGTTAGTAAGATTTTCAAAGTGTTTTTGAAAGACGTCTCTTCTGATTCTCAAGGCTGCATTTATTTGATCAAAAATACAAAACGGTTATATTGCGAAATATTATTGCAATTTAAATGAACTGCTTTCTATTTGAATATATTTTAAAATCTAATTTATTTCCTGTGATCAAAGCTGAATTTTCAGCACCATTACTCCAGTCTTCAGTGTCACATGATCCTTCAGAAATCCTTCTAATATGTTGATTTACAATATGCTCAAGAAACATTTCTTCTTATTATCAATGTTGAAAACAGTGCTGCTTAATATTTTTGTGGAAACTTTAATACATTTTTTCAAGATTCTTTGCTAAATAGAAAGTTCAAAAGAACAGCATTTACTTGAAATAGAAATCTTTTCTAGTATTACAATTGTCTTTTCTGTCACTTTTGATCAATTTAATGCATCCTTGCCAAATCTTTCAAAAAAGACTTGATAGCTCACAAATGACAGTGTTTCCTGAGAATGATCCTCCACTGCTGTGCGTGTTCATTGTGCGTGTGTGTTTTTGTGTGCGTTCACAGGGTCAGATTGTGGTCATTAGGGAACTGGATTATGAGATCAGTAGTGGTCACTATGTGTTGACGATCACAGCCACAGATCAGTGTCCTATACCGCAGTTTAGACTGACCTCCAGCACCACAGTGAGTTCACGTCTGCTACGCACACATTTATAATCCTCATGATTCCTTTATATCACACTCACACACTGTCCTGTACCGCAGGTCCAGGTGAATGTTGTAGACGTGAACGATAACGCACCCATCTTCCCGAGATCATTCGAAGGTCCATTTGAAATCACAGAGGGTCAGCCTGGCCCACGTGTCTGGACCGTTAAAGCCACGGATGCTGACTCTGGATCCAATGGAAAAGTGGAGTACAGCATCACCGCAGGAGACCTGAAAAGTGTGTGTGTGTGTGTGTGTGTGTGATGGACAGCTGATTCAGTTCCAATCAGAAAAAGTATTAGTGTTTATATTTGTCGTGTTTTTTGTCTGTGGTAAAAATGTTTTTATTCCTTTCTATCTGTCTCTGTTTCTTTCTGTCTCTCTTTTTCCCAGATGAGTTTGTAATTTCATCAGTTGAGGGAGAGTTGAGAGTGAGGAGAGATGTAGAGCTGGACAGAGAAACTATCACATATTACAACATCACCATTACTGCCAAAGATCTGGGAACGCCAGCGCTCAGCGCTACGGTATGCACCCACACAAACAACTCAGTTCATAATCTTCTACTACGCACAAAAGTATGAACTGGGAAAGTACATACTTTTGAGTATGTGGAAATATGCCAGTATTGGGACACACTAAATTGCGTCTTGACACCGCAAACCACTTTGCATTTGTGTTTGTAGTTAAGCTAATCAAACTAAATTGCACGGTTGATCTAAATAAAACTGAAATCGCGATATGGCTCAGTGCAATCTTCAAACCACAAAGGCTGTGATTTACTTTAAAATATGTACTGTGTGTTTCAGAGTGAATCGCTGGTGCGATTCGCGGATTCATGGTTTAAGGTTTGAAAATGAAGAAAATAAAATTATTTTTAGTTATTAGTACTGAAACTTTACAGTTGTGCTGTAAAATAAAATAATTGATTATATTATTGTTTAAAATAATTATACTATAAATAAAATACTATAGTAATATTAATAGTAATAAAAATATTTAAAGGGTTAGTTCACCCAAAAATGAAAATTCTGTCATTAATTACTCACCCTCATGTCGTTCCAAACCTGTAAGACCTCTGTTCATCTTCGGAACACAAATTAAGATATTTTTGATAAAATCAAAGAGTTTTTTTTTATCCTCCATTGAAAGCTACGAAATTACCACATTCAGTGTCCAGAAAGGTATTAAAGACATCGTTAAAATATTCCATGTGACTACGGTGGTTCAACCTTAATGTTATGAAGCGACGAGAATACTTTTTGTGCGCAAAAACAAAACAAAAATGATGACTTTAAAAATGAAGTTTTTATGTTTTTAATAATAATTATTTTTATTTTTATTTTTTTATATTTTATAGTCATATAGATATATAATCACAAACTTCTTGGCCAAATTGTGCAGCCCTACAAACGAGCGCAGCAAACCTGGAGCATTTTTATCACAATTTTCATCAGAAAAATCACAATTTGATTTTTTTCCTGAAATCGTGTAGCTATTTTCTTTTCCATTCTTTACCGCAGTTAAAAATACTGAAAGAAAATCCCTCAAAATCCTCGTCCGTAGGCAAAATTAATCCATGAAGCATGCACAGATTCAAAATATCAACAAGAAATAGAATATATTTCAAGCCACGTTAAATCTAATCTTGCTTATGAATTAGTAAGCAATGAATCACTTACATATTTCCCATAATTCATGTGGTGGCTTTGTTTTTTTGTATCAGGTGGTAGTGGGCATTCAGGTGTTGGACATTAATGATAACGACCCCATCCTGCTTAACTTACCGTATAACACCAGCGTGAGCGAGGGAGCACCAATTCACACCTCCATCACTCAAGTGCGGGCACAAGACTCTGACAGCGGCCGCAACGCTCTCCTCACGTACAGCATCACTGCCGGCAACACTGATGGAGCGTTCTACATTAATGAGACGGTAAGAGACATTAGCACAAAAACAGCAGAGGGAAAGAATAGATAGTAATGTACAGACTGATGTGCTCTTCCCTCCAGTCAGGTGTGGTTCATGTGAACAGGCCGTTGGACAGAGAGAGAATGGCTGAATACAGCCTCACCATCACCGTCAAAGACAACCCAGACAACCCTCGCATCGCACGCAGGGTAAGTACCATGACACAAAACAACATATCCGGGTGAATATCTGTTTCACGGACTGTGTATATCACGATCAGGTGAACACCGCAATGAGACTCTTTTCTCTCTTCTCAGGACGCAGAGTTGTTGGTAGTGACCGTGCTGGATGTGAATGACAACAGGCCCATCTTCACTCAGACCAGCTACAGGGGCGAAATCAGTGAAAACTCGCTCACAGGTACAAAATGTTCTCGCTAACCACATCCTGATTCTTACAAATGAAAGACTGTTTTGACTATATTGTCCCTTCAAAGAAAGGGAAGAAGCTTTTTTTTTTTCATTAATGATGAAACGGCTTCAAAAGCAGTTCTACAGAAGATAATAGTGTCATCATCCAGCTCATTTCAGTTCAAGTTTTGTTCTCATCAGAGAGTGTCAGTGCAGTCAAATTGATAATATTTGGCTAATATAACATACACGGAGGGGAAATAAATACAAGATGAATACTCATTTAACACCATCAGATCAAACAATATCTCCAAACCTCCCTCTCTCTCTCTGTCTGTTCATCAGGCACCACAGTGTTGATTCTGAACGGCCCTGTTCTAGCAGAGGACAGAGACATTGGGATGAATGCAGTGGTGAGGTATCGTCTCCTGGGAGCCAGAGTGGACCTCTTCTCTATAGACTCCCTCACAGGTCAGAAGTTCAGGACAGATGTTAGGGGTTATGTTCATTTTGTTTTCCTTCAGGGTTTCCATTTAAGGCCTTAAAGGATAGTTCAGCCAAAAATGAAAATTCTGTCATCATTTACTCCCCCTCAAGTTGTTCCAAACCTGTATGAATTTCTTTCTTCTGCTGAACACAAAAAGAAGATATTTTGAAGAATACGGGTAACCAAACAGCTGATGGTCCCCACGGACTTCCATAGTCTGGAAAAAAAATACTATGGAAGTCAATGGGGACCAACAACTGTTTGGTTACAAACATTCTTCAAAATATCTTCTTTATGTTCAGCAGAAGAAAGAAATTCATACAGGTTTGGAACAACTTGAGGGGGAGTAAATGATGACAGAATTTTCATCTTTGGCTGAACTATCCTTTTAAGAAATCTTTTTAAAAAGTAATTTCAAAATATAATATCAAGAGGCTAATATTAAGTTCAACGGATCACTTTGATGTAGTATTTTTTTTCTGTTTATGATAGTCCATTGGTTTCTACTGACTTAGTTTTAATTTATTGAGCATCACCAAACAGAATTGAAAAAGCAATAATAACAAGGTTTCCCAAACATTGCCCGTCTGCCATTGGTTGAAAAACAGACACGAGTCAGTGTTGCTATGTCATGTTGGTTGGGATGCTCGAAAGAACAGAGCAATGTGTTATTTCACAGTTAACATTTTTCAGTTGACTTATAGGTGTCTCTGCATATTAAATGGACAAAGTATTTTAACATCAAATGGATTTCACCTATAATATGATCTTTTTTTGAAAAGTTGATCTTAAATTTGTTCTTTTTTTTACTCTGAAAATGTCTTACATTTGATACCCTTTAACATGCAGATACTTTTTTATTTCTGTGGTGGCAGATATACATGATAACAGTCCTCTCACCTCTGAGTTACACCCACAAGTTTCTTGTAATTGAGCACTACTCCCACTCATGACACATTCTCTGTTCCACCCCCTCTCTCTCTGTCTCTAGGGGTGGTATCAGTGCGTGGGGGTGCTGTGCTGGACAGGGAGGCTTTCTCTGTGCCGCGGGTGGAGCTGTTTCTGCTCGGGGAGGATGTGGGAGGTTTAAACAGCAGCGTTCCACTCACAATCACTATCCTCGACATAAACGACAACCCACCTGTTTTCAGTCCATCCAGTTTCACTGTACACCTGCCAGAGAACAGCCCCACAGGTGAGACTGATGGAGCTGGATTAACTGGTAGAGGAACTAGTTTAATCTTGTTTGTTGGTCCCTATTACAGTATAATGGGAGTAGGAGTGTGTGTTATTGTTATTTTAATAATAAATGAATATGTATGTAATATTTAAGTTAATATTTATAAGTAATGTATTATTTATTTATTATTTATGAATGTTTTTAATGCATACAATTTCATTTACACATCACATCACTTCACTTTCACTAGTTTATTGTGTAAATACTGTTATAATGTTATAAATATAAATATTACATGAAAAACTGAAACAAAAAAGAAATTTGGCTATTAACCTGAATAAATAAGTTTAATTTGAAATAATAAAATTACTAAAATTAGAACGACAAAAGCACATAAAATATTTATTAAAGAGCCTCTGAAAATATAAAAATATTAATAAATAATATAATTGTATATAAATAATAATACAGTAATAAATGAAGAAATATCAGTGTCCTATTGATTTTATAATATAAAATCTATATATATATATATATATACACTACCGCTCAAAAGTTTGGGATCGGTAAGATTTTTAATGTTTTTAAAAGAAGTTTCGTCTGCTCACCAAGGGTGCATTTACTTAATTAAAAATACAGTAAAAACAGTAATATTGTGAAATATTATTACAATTTAAAGTTTTCTATTTGAAAATATTTTAAAATGTAATTTATTCTTGTGTTGGCAAAGCTGAAATTTCACCATCGTTAATCCAGTCTTCAATGTCACATGATCCTTCAGAAATCTTTCTAATATGTCAATTTGCTGCTCAAGAAACATTTATTGTTTACAATTGTACAAAATATTTGTGTACAATATTTTGTTTTCAGGATTCTTTGATGAATAGAAAGTTCAAAAGAACAGTGTTTATTTGAAATCTAATCTTTTGTAACATTATAAATGTCTTTACTGCCACTTTTGATTGATTTAATGCATCCTTGCTGAATAAAAGTATTCATTTCTTTAACTTCTTTTCAAAAAAATCTAAATAAAAATTCTTACTGACCCCAAATTTTTGAACGGTAGTGTATATATATATACATGCATACATACTACTATGTTAAAGGTGTGTTATGTTCTGTTGTGTGTGTTTTCAGGTGTGGTAGTAACACAGCTCTCGGCGAGTGACGCTGACGCCGGCTCTAATGGTTGGCTGCAGTATAGATTAGACACTGGTGCTCAAGACCGTTTCGTTGTTGACGCACTCTCTGGTGCAGTTCTGGTCGGCAATGCTACACTGGACAGAGAGGAGCGTAGCTCGTACCGTCTGGTTGTCATAGCAACTGACCGAGGCACGCCCTCTCTCTCGGGGACGGCAACGTTATCTGTTGTTCTAGATGACGTCAACGACTCTCGTCCTCGTTTCATACGGCCCGTGCAGACGATCAGCGTTAACGAGTCAACTCCACCTGGAGAGGTCGTAGCTACGCTCACCGCCGAGGACCCTGATCTACGACCCCGTCTGGAGTATTACATCATCTCTGTGGAAGCAAAGGATGATGGGAATAATCCAGTGGTTGGGCTGCAGCAGTCGTTTGGGATTGACTTTCACACAGGCAAGCAATAATTTCTTACAAACTATGTTATAAGACATTTTTTCTTGCTCTTTTAGCCCTCTGAGACATCACAGAATAAATCCCTCACAACAAAAAAACTCAAGTAACTTTGCCTCAACAGAGGATGTGATTGGATAACTGAACTAACCAGTGGATTAGTTTCATTGCACAGCATCTCAAATGTTGGTTTGATCATTCTGATATACCTGAGACGCTAAACACTATACGTTTTTATTAATAATCTATTTTCTACGGATAAAATGAACCCTGTTGTACTCTATTGTTTTAATATTTGTGTCCATCTTCTTAGGTGCTGTGTTTGTACGAAACCCCTTGAACCGAGAGCTGGTTGCCACTTTTGAGATCATCGTTTCAGTGCATGACAACGCTAGTGATGTTATTGATATGTCAGTCAGTGTACCTAATGGTAAGAAAGATCTTTCTGTCTACTTTATTTTTTCTGTCTTTCCCTATTTCCTGTTTTCTTCTCTTCATCTATTGAAAATTTTTCTCCATTTAAGAACAAACATATTGCAATCTTTTTTTCTTTTCTTACTTCTATTGAAAGAACTAGCATGTGTTCTGTATGCTGGATGACATGTCCCCACCAGTCCACAACCCTAACCCTAACCCTAGCTTGACCAACAATGTTTACTGGTTTTGCCAGAAAAACCACGGTGGTTACCAACCAGTTTGATTGTTATCCTTCCTATGGTTTCCATGACCTAAACCAGCCTGGGGATAATTATTTGCTGTTTCTCCAAATCATTTAAATTTTATGTCTCTCCACAGCCAAATTGACCATCAACGTACTGGATGTGAATGACAACGCTCCTCGTTTTCGACCTTTCGGGGTGGCGAACTTTTCCGAGAGGATTCTGGAGGGTGCTGTGCCTGGTACCACACTGCTGTCAGTGACGGCTGTTGATCCTGATAAAGGACCCAATGGACAGATCATCTACCAGCTCCTGCACCTGCCCCGTGGAGACTATATAAGACTTGAAGACCCATCTACAGGTTGCACATTTGCATTTCTGCAACCTTTCTATTGACCAATCAGTGGTCTAACCCTAAACACAAAAAGATTGAAAATTGAAAAATGGTTCAATTTTATAAAACATCTTGCAGATTTAATTTTATCTAAACTAAATTGCTGATGTCTTTAAATATCACTATCCACAGGTAAAATTGTGGCCAATCGGACGGTAGATTATGAACAAGTGCAGTGGTTGAACTTCACGGTGCGTGCTCAGGATCACGGCACACCTCCTAGCTTCGCTGAACTTCCTGTCTATCTGCGCATTGTTGATGTCAACGACAACAACCCAGTCTTTCAACAACCTTTATATCAGGTACATCAGCACAGACCAGAGAATCAGGCTACTTTTTCCCAGTTGTATTCCGGAAGCATTTTAATTCTGATGAAACAGTCTGAGACTTTAGTGAAAATGCTTCTGCGTTGCTTTTTGATAAATTAATGCAACATTTTAATTACATATTATATTATGAAATGTTAGTATTAGGTATTACCAATGTCACTGATATGCTAGATCTACACTGTGTTCCAAATTATTATGCAAGTGACATATGGAAATTGAAATGGAAACCTTACTTAAAGAGGTTGTTCCACATTATTAAGCAAGTCACAGTTCTCATGCAATATGGGGAGGAAGAAAGATCTTTCTGAAGATGAAAAGAATGTAATAGTGCAGTTACGTAAAAGGCATGAAAACACCTAATATTGTGTGAAAACTGTTATGTAAATTATCAAACTATCATAAGATTTGTGAGTGACTTAGAGCACAGCAGAACTTTTAAGGAAAGTTAGTTGTATTAAAAGTACAGCTATTAAAAAAAAAAGCCGGTGTTGAGCAGCAAACAGGTATTTGAAGCTCCTGGTGTCTCTGGAGTCTAAAGAACCTCTCCCGTTGGCTGGCAGTTGTGCGTAAAGTTGCATTTCAGCCACCCCTAACCAAACCTCACAAAGAGAAACATTTACAGTGGGTTTAGAAATACATAAAGACTCATTTTTAAATTATTTTATTCACTGACGAATGCCGTACTACAATGGTAGGTCTAGATGGATGGATTTCTGGATGGTTGGTGAATGGCCACCACGTTCCAACAAGACTGTGACGTCAGCAGGGAGTTGGCAGGTGATGATTTCAGCTGCAATATTTGGATATGAAAGCGTATGCGTAAGTTCTACCAGAAAGACTCTAAGGCCACGTCGTTAATTCGCAATCTGGTGTAGCCAATCACAGTTCTACATTGAATATAAATAGACTGATCTTACCATACTACTTTGCTGCCTGTAGGTGTCGTAGTGAAGTTCCCCTCTATCCTCCCCACCACCAGGATGGTCCCTGTCCACTCGTACGGGGGGTAGGCTCCGCCCCTGCCTTTATCTTCAGGCAGGACCTACCAGCTAACTTCAAGACCTGGACGAAGGACAGGGGCCTACGCCAAAGAACTTTGAAACAGAGCTTGTCGAGGGATTTTTATTTTATTTATTTCATCTGATCTCGTACCAAATAAATTCATTCATATCTCAATTCTCCCTCTGAGTTTTTTTGGTAGAATTGAGATGGAAGGTCCCTTTAGGGTCTCTGAGGGTGTCGAAATGACTTCTGCAAGAAGTCAAAACTGGCCTTTTTCAGCTTTTGTGTAAAAAGAAGGACAATGCCTTCTGAAATACAATGCACTATGCAATATCCCATGCTGCAAAAAACACCACAGCAATAAAACTGTTTGAAAATGTATTTCTACACCAACTGTAAATGTTTCTCTTTGTGAGGTTTGGTTAGGGGTGGCTGAAATGCAATTTTGCACATAACTGCCAGCCTGCATGGAGAGGTTATTGAGACTCCAGAGACACCAGGAGCTTCAAATACCTGCTGCTCAACAGTGGCTTTTTTTTTTACAGCTGTCCTTTTAATACAATTAACTTGTTTGACAGAAACTTTAAGCCTTTATCTGACTGAGTTCTGCTGTGCTCTAAATCACTCACAAATCTTATGATAGGTCCATAATCTCCATTCACTTTTCACACAATATTAGTTGTTTTCATGCCTTTTGCACAATATTGCACCATTTCATGCTTTTCATCTTCAGAAAGATCTTTCTTCCTCGCCATATTGCATGAGAACTGTGACTTGCTTAATAATGCGGATCAACCTCTTTAAGTGAGGTTTTCATTTATCTAAGTAGGCCTGGCAAACTATTTAACAAACCTGTCTGAGGTTGATACCAGTTATCTAAAAAGATACAGAGAAATAAAACAAACACTTTCTTTGAAAAACTAAAATCTGAATGTTTATTGTACTGAAATCCCACTGATACATCACTTGCATAATAATTTGAAACACAGTATAGAAACAGTGCGGAAAATATTCCTTCTGCATTTTAATGTCATGCTTCACATTTTTAAAAAATGGTATTTTAAATCTTTTCAATATTGTTTTTGAAAACTATGTTAAAATATTTTTGTGAAAAAAAAAAAAAAAATGTTGCACGGTTTCCACAAAAATTTTAAGCAGCAGAACTGTTTTCAACAGTGATAATAATAAGAAATGTTTTTTGAGCAGCAAATCAGCACATCAGAATGATTTCTGATCATGTGACACTGCTGCTGAAAGTTCAGATTTGCTATAACAGGAATAAGTAACTTTTCAAATTGAAAATTGTTATTTTAAATTGTAGTAATGTTTCACAATATTTACTGTATTTTTGATTAAATAAATGCAACCTCGGTGAGCATACAGTAAGACACTTTTAAACCAAAGTTTTTGTGTATGTGTGTGCAGAAGTCCATTTTTGAGGATGTTGCACTCGGCACCATTATTGTGAGTGTGAGTGCGACAGATGCTGACTCCGGCCTATTCTCTGTCATTGAATACGGGCTAGTGGATGGAGAGGGCAAATTTGGCATCACACCCACAACTGTAAGTGCATAAGTGTGAAAACAAAGCAAAGACAAAAAGAAATGTCATGTATAATGTTTTATATTTAATATTGATGTCCTTTGTTATCAGGGTGACATCTACATCCTGTCTGCCCTGGACAGAGAGACCAAAGACCGCTACACTCTCACAGCCTATGCCAGGGACAATCCTGGCGGCAGCCCCAACAACCGCAGAGAAAACTCTGTCCAGGTATGGATGAGATAATCAAAAAAATGTGAAATTGTGCCCATTTTATTGCATCTGAAATCATCTGAACACATTTCACATCACAATTTTGACTTCCAAACACAAAAGTAGGAACTTTGAGGCAGCATATTTGCCCTTTTAAGCTACTGAATAAAATATTTTTAGATCTGGCTCGTTCATCCTCTCAATGTGAAATCAACATTCAAACAACCTGTTCGGCAAACTGCAAAGGCTGTTGACCATAGTTGACCACAGGCACATAAAAGAAAATCCAAACATGGACAAAATTCTTGAGCAAGAGAGACCATGACGCAGACAAGGTGGAGTCTCCTTCACTTCCAGTTCCTGTTTAAGAAGGATATGAAGAGAGCATCAGCTGTGCAAATGAGGTTTTGCAAGACTTGAAAATCGTGAGTTGGCCGAGCGTTCAGCTCACACTTCCTCTATTCACACTCTGATGGTACGAGGAAGTGGGAAGTATAGAAGCAAAACAAGCAGAAAATCAAAATATGGTTCAATGTACAATGCAAACATTACATAATATTTAGGAAGAATTTAAAGCAACAAATGCGAGTAAAATGCACCAAATCGGCTTTAGTGAGTCCAGTTGGCCAGTAACTTTATTGAATTGTTGTTTTGCTGTATCCCCAACCAGTGTTTAGATATCAAACTCTTGTGCACGCTTTTGCATTTTTTTGCACAGAACATTTCAGTTTCATGTGAGCAGTCTTGCATGAGCTGACCTCAGATACTTGGCAAAACAACCAAAAGAGTTTTGTTTTGGTGCTCCACCTTTAACACCTCTGTACCGGATCTCTGAACTTATGTTTCTGCATCTCTCAGGTGCAGTTGACAGTGATGGATGTAAATGACTTCCATCCACGTTTCTCAGAGAGAGTCTTCACCACTAGCGTGTTTGAGAACGAGCCGGTTGGTACGTCGGTGATCACACTGAAGGCCACTGACCTCGATGAGGGCGAGAATGCATTACTTACCTACAGTCTGCAGGGCCCTGGAGCGGGTACAACACACACAGACATACAGAAATATACAGTAGTCAACATTTGAAGTGAATCGAAAAAGTTCATCAAAGTTGTCCTAAGAAGAAGGTTTCAGGACATCTTTGATGAAAGGTTTTGATCCACTTGATACATGGATTGTGCAGAATTCAGAATTGAAGAATTGTCTTTCTTTTAATTCATGAGCCGGAGTTTGAATCGAATTAGCACACAGGATGTTGAAATGAAACTTTTATGTATATAATTTATGTAATTAATAATAACTTTAATTATTATAATATATAAAACATTATGTGTTGTGTAACCTTGAACAGTTACATTTCAGTTTGTTTCTTTTAACTTTATACGACTAATACTATTTCTTTAAATTAAATTTAAAATGTTCCTTCTTGTTTTTTACCTTGATTACAATTCAAATTCAGGAAATGAATTGGAAAGGAAAAGGCATTTTCAGTTCAGTTTTGACGTAGATTTGGATAAACCCACTCTAGTACAGCTACAGCGTTTGATGTTGCTGCTGATATCTCTTCCTCTTTCTATTGTAGATGCGTTCTCTCTGGATCCTGACACTGGGCTGATTCGCTCCCTGCGGTTACTGCAGAGTTTTGAGAGGTTTAATCTGACTATGGTGGCGACCGATCATGGCAGACCTCCCCTCTGGGGCACCGCCAGTCTTCAAATCACTGTCATAGATGTCAATGACAACAGGCCTGTCTTTGTACGGCCTGCCAATGGCACTATCATGCACATACTAGAGGTGTGTAACAGTGAAAAACCAGTCACTCATTATTTTTATTACTATAGTATGTTTTCATCAGCTATGTTTCCTTTCACCTATTTTAATGCAATTTTGGGATATCACATAAAACAACACTGGATGGAAACGGCAAGATGCGCATCATTTATAAAAAAACGTATGTGCTCAATTGAGGCTGATCAATTTTTTATTCGATAAAAAGACATAAACTAGGATTGAAACAAATTTACAGAATAAATCCCTCACAACAAAAAACTCACGTAACTTTGCCTCAACAGAGGATGTGATTGGATAACCAGTGGATTCGTTTCATTGCACAGCATCTCAAATGTTGGTTTGATCATTCTGATATACCTGAGCCAAAGCCTGTCATCAGAATGATTTGGTTTAATTCCCTCACAGAGTTGTCTCACATGATTGTGTTCCCAAACACCAGGCCTTACTGCATTTTGTCTGCATACTCTGAGACACAATCATTTATGATGTAGGAAAAAAGAGCAACAGTGACATCCACCAATTCCAGCAACTTCTGTTTTTATTACAGATACAGTATTTTCTTGAACACCTTGGATGGAAAAACTGCTTTATTCGCAAATGTTTTATGTTTTGTGCATACGTTTAAATTCGCAACTTTGGATGGAAACATAGCTATTGTTTTATTGTAATTCAAGGCAAGGTTCCTCACTCATCTTATAAAGTACAACTCAACCACTTTGACATGTTCTCAGCTATTCCTTCTTTTATCTTCGTGTTGCTAAAGAGAGTGAGAAATTTAATTGTGAAGCCCTTTACTCCATCTCCGAGCCCAAGTGATGAAACCAACCCCAGTGTCTCAGAGGTGTTAGCCATAGTGTCGTACCAGATAGTATTTTGAGTATTTTAAAAAAAACTTTGTAAGTATCTTTGAAAGTAAATGCTATCTTCAAGACAATCTAGAGAGTGTGGTGCATCTGAAATTGCATTCTGAGTATGTACTACGTTTGAATTTACAGAATCTCACCAGCTGTTTTTCAAATACTATTTTGTATTTGGACATAATACTCTTTTTCACATTCTACATAGTAGGGAAGTATTCGATTTCGGACGCAGCGTTGGATTGGATCGAAAAGTACTAAACAGACATTTTTATGCAACAAACAACAAATTTAAATTAAGAGATTCCCTGCTTGTGGTTTTGACTGAAATCTCTTACATGGACAAATTTACAGGAATGAGTTCTCACTGTTTGACACTTTGACCCAAATGTGTCACATGGAGGTCTGTCGTATTTAATGCACCATATCTGGATTGTAAGACCTATATTTGGCATCTTGCCAAATGAGTGAGCGTTCTCTCATGTTTTGATGTGTGTCGATGCAGGAACAGCCTCCTGGGCTGGTGGTGTATGAAGTGTTCGCCACAGACGAGGACGAGGGGGTGAACGGAGAGGTCCGGTACAGCTTCCTGCAGACTGGAGCGGGAAACAGAGACTGGGAGAACTTCCATATTGATGCAGTGACAGGAGTGATCACCACTGCGGTTAAACTGGACAGAGAGAAACAAGCCCTGTACAGTGTGAGTTTTTCTTTTATAACCAAGGCCACTGAAAAAGTTGCACTTTAATGACAAAATTCAGGACACAAACCCTCAAAAGTAGTACAATAACAATTTAAATCTCTGTATTTGTGTGTAGCTTGTTGTGGTGGCATATGACCTCGGACAGCCCGTCCCATATGAGACCATGCAGCCGCTGCAGGTGGCTCTGTCTGACATTGACGACAATGAGCCCGTCTTCCTTAAACCTCCGGTAAGGTTTTGGTCACTGTTTTTTTTTTTTTTTTTTTTTTTTAACAGATCAGATGTCTCACTCTATTTTTCAAGTACAGACTGTAGGCCAGTTTAATATTAAAGGAGCAGTAAGTGATTTCTGAGAAATGCTGTTGAAAGTGGATCAGACTGAGCACCACCTCACACTTGTAGCCAGTCAGCAGTAGGCGGCGTTTCCGTTCATGATGGGCAAGAAGGAGATCTAAAGAAAGACTGTAGAAAGGGAGATGGCTGAGAGACATTACAAAAGAGAAAAAGTCAGAGGAATATCACTGGAAAAAGAAGGGTTATGATCAGGCAAGAGCTATAGGACCCGCGTTAATATTAGAGAAGCTTTCCAGTGCTGGAAGAGACCTAAGCATGGAAAACAGATGCCTATGTTGCGTTGTTTCTGATCCTTTGTTTTTAGAAATTGCTTACTGCACCTTTAAAGAACTTTTACATCAGGAAATTTGATGCTTGGAAATTTTCTCACCACTTATTGCTCAAGTTTTGACCTCTGTGTGTTGCGTGTATTTCAGAGAGGAAGTTTGCCGTATCAGTCTCTGTCAGTACCGGAGCACTCATCTCCTGGGACTGTTGTGGGTAATGTGACGGGTGCAGTCGATGCGGACGAAGGTTCTAATGCTATCGTCTACTATTTCATTGCAGGTGCGGACACAACGTTAAACCACAAAAATGAACCCGTTGATGCACTTGCATCATTATACCATGTTTATCCAATGTTAGGCTCCGTTCAGCAGGAGATAAGGAGTTTATGTTTTTGGATCATGTGCACAGCCTGAATTAACATGTATCTGACAGTGATCTCACTGCCGAACATATTAATGAAAGAATGTATATGAGGGTCAGTGAACCTAGGTCTCAAACTAACTCTTTTGATCAACTACTGGGGGTCAAGACTCTTTCTTCATAAAACGTTTCTGCCTGCAGTTTCCAATGAATTGCTCAGTTTGCTCAATTTCGTTGCATAAATAGAAGATGCTGAAATTCAGATTTTTGAGAAACTTCCTGTATAAACTCAGCAGAACAATGACTGTTCAAAATAGAACACTAACATACTACTCTTACCATTCTGTAGTAAATTTGCTAAAGTATGTGCAATACAGTAAAGCTTACTGTGCTGAATACAATATCCTTCAATCCAGTCTGCTTAACACAACCTTCCAATTTAGCATGATAAATGAACTGTCCAAAATTATAGCAATGATTTTTAATATCTCTATTAAAGGATTAGTTCACTTTTAAATAAACTTTTTCTGATAATTTACTCACCCCCATGTCATCCAAGATGTCCATGTCTTTCTTTCTTCAGTCGAAAAGAAATTAAAGTTTTTGATGAAAACATTCCAGGATTTTTCTCCTTATAGTACTCTTAAATGGGCACCAAACAGTTGAAGGTCAAAATTAGTTTCACTGCAGCTTCAAATTGTTCTACACAATCCCAGATGAGAAATAAGGGTCTTATCTAGAGAAACCATTGCTCATTTTCTGAAAAAAATTTAAAATTATATAAGTTTTAACCAGAAATGCTCATCTTGAACTAGCTCTCTTCTTCTTCTCCTCTATTTGAATTCCAGCAGTGTAGACACTGCTAAGCGTGTTACTGCCCTCCACAGGTCAAAGTTTGAACTAATTTTTATATGCAATATGCTAGTGCAAGTATATAACAATTAGTTCAAACTTTGACCTGTGGAGGGCAGTAATACACTTAGCAGTGTCTACACTGCTGGAATTCAAATAGAGGAGAAGAAGAGAGCTAGTTCAAGATGAGCATTTAAGGTTAAAACTTATATAATTTTCCATTTTTTTCAGAAAATGAGTGATGGATTCACTAGATAAGACCCTTATTTCTCATCTGGGATCGTGTTGAACAATTTGAAGCTGCAGTGAAACTAATTTTGACCTTCAACTGTTTGGTGCCCATTTAAGAGTACTATAAGGAGAAAAATCCTGGAATGTTTTCATCAAAAACTTTAATTTCTTTTCGACTGAAGAAAGAAAGACATGGACATCTTGGATGACATGGGGGTGAGTAAATTATCAGGAAAAGTTTATTTAAAAGTGAACTAATCCTTTAATTCATTATTTGATCAAACTGCCATTAAGACATTTTTGAACATTTGATAGTATGGCAAAAGCGTTTGCATCATTTACTATTTAAAAGAATACTATGCCATAAGAAGTGTATACTGCACAGTATTCAGTAAATATTAAGGTAGTATTCACTCCATACACAGCCAGTGTAAACGTATTATTAACTGCATTACTAATGTTCTTCTCTAGGAGGCGATACTGAGGGAAACTTTGGTATGAGTGTGGCAGGGGTTTTACGGGTCAAGAAAGATCTGGATCGGGAAGAAATCCCAGTGTATTCCATCATCGTTAAAGCTTCCAGTAACCGAAACTGGTCTCCTCCAAAAGGTCAAAGGTCACAGCGGGCCCAAGTGCTTGACCCGAGCCGTGACCCCACTTTACAGGAAGTAAGAATCTTCCTTGAGGACATCAACGACCAGTCTCCAAGATTCACAAAGATGGAGTACACTGCAGGTAACAGATTTGTTTATTTTGATAATATTTTCAAGTTTCTTTGTTCTGTATTTAAAGGTGCAGTGTTTTTGGAGGATCTATTGACAGAAATGCAATATAATATACATAACTATGTTTTGAGTGGTGTATAAAGACCTTACATAACAAACGGTTATGTTTTTATTACCTTAGAATGAGCCATTTCTATTTACATACACCGCGGGTCCCCTTACATGTTAAATCGCCATTTTGCGCCGGGATGTTTCTACAGTAGCCCTAAACGGACAAACTGCTTTACAGAGTGCGTTTGCTTGACTGGCTACTCTCTCTGTCTCAGACAGCAACATATTTGTCCTGTTGGCCACCGTAGCTTCTCTATATTGCAATTCGCAACCTCACTGCTAGATGCCGCTAAATAATTTTTATGTTAATAATTAATCTATATGCAATTATTTTCTTATTTTATTTCAGTTTTCTGACTTTGGGCTTTCAATAATTTTGCATTAAATAGTTTATTTTTATATTATTATTATTATTATTTGTTTATTTTTATTATTGTTTTAATCTAAAACCATCAGCTCAAATATGGGCTTTTCTTCTACTTGTAACTTTTAAACTCTTTTGGTCTTCTAATTTTGCTTTTGCTTCTCATCTAAATTTGATTGAATTTAATGTTTTCAGTCTCTGTCATCACTGGTCAAAATTGTAAAATATAATGTATTATGTATAATGTACTATAATTTCATTAAAAAGTACTATAAATAAGTTATAAAGACATAGTAAAAAGTTATCATATTCATATAACATAAATAAAAATTATATTATTTATTATTGAAATCAAATTTACATTTGAATTATTATTATTATTTAAATTATATTTTAATATATTTAAAATATATATTGTTTTATTTTATTTTAATATAAAGCAACCCCTGGGACAACCCCTATGGTATATCCTTGTTTACATATCAAGGAAACGTGTTTATGTTTGAGCTGTCTCTCTCTGTCTCTCTCTATCAGGTGTGGCTGCAGACGCTAAAGTTGGCTCTGATCTGATTCGGGTTCAAGCGATTGACAACGACATTGGCAACAACAGTCTTGTTCTTTATCACATTCTGTCCATCCGCTACATCAAACTGCATTCCAATGACTCTGAAGACATGGGCAACGTGTTCATCATCGGTCTGTGTGCTCTACACACTCTTCAAATTTCTGTTGAACTGTCAGTTTACTTAAATGCCATTTATTGAATGATGTTATTTTTAGTGACACTTCTTTCTTTTCAGGTGAAACTGATGGAATCATTCGTACGTTTGACCTGTTCATGGCGTATGATCCGGGTTATTTTGTGGTGGAGGTGCTGGCGAGAGATCTGGCAGGACACAGTGACGTGGCTCTGGTGGGCATTTACATTCTGAGAGACGACCAGCGGGTGAAAATTGTCATTAATGAGATACCGGAGCGAGTTCGGCTGTTTCAGGAGGAGTTCATAAACCTGCTCTCAAACATCACAGGAGCCATAGTCAACACTGATGACGTACAGGTATACGTGTGTTTGTGCTGTCATTGTTAATATTGTGAGAAGTAAGATTACTAACCTGTCTGTACAAAGTAATAACCAATATTTCTCCTATCTTGGCCGTGCAAATGAGTTAATTCAGATATTTATTTCCCATAGTTTCATGTGGATAAGAAGGGAAGAGTGAACTTTGCTCAAACCGATGTTCTGATTCATGTGGTCAACAAGCAGACCAACCGTATTCTGGATGTGGAAAGGTAAGAGTTACAAGGCTAATACATATCAAATATGAGTTTCTTGAACTGTGTCCCAGGGGTTGCTTTATATCGAAATAAAATATTTTTAAAGCAATTAAATAATTTTTTGTTGTTGTTGTTGTTGTTGTATGGTCACATTAAGCTTTCTTGGAACTTTTTTTTTTTTTAAATGATTCTACTGAGATTTTGAGGTTTTTATTTGATTTTAGTTTTTTACCCTTGATCCAGACTTTTATTTCTACACTCTGACAATCCATCATAAAAAATATGGATGATTGATTGATTCACTAAATTGATTCATTGGTTTTCAGAGTGATTCAGATGATCGATGAGAACAAGGAGCAGTTGAGGAATCTGTTTCGAAACTACAACGTTCTGGATGTTCAGCCTGCCGTGACCGCACGCGCACCTGATGACCTCACCACCTTACAGGTGTGTGTATGTGAATTCAATGTATTTTCTGTATCAAGAATACATTATATACAGAACGAACACCTCTTTTATCTCTTTCAGATGGCCATTATCATCTTGGCAGTTTTACTCTTCCTTGCTGCCATGTTGTTTATCCTGATGAACTGGTATTACCGCACAGTGTGAGTACTTGCGAACAGATTATGGCATGTGTTTCGTTCTGACTGAACTGAGATTAGACAGAATAATTAATGCTTTTTAGATTTTTAGAGAAGATGCATTAGGTTCTCATACCACATAAGATCCTGTTCTGCCACTTGTCATGTTCACTCACTTCCTTTTCAATGCATAACCAGAGGTTATCTGTGGTTCTGTTATAAGCATTTAAGTTTTTTTGTTTGTGTTTTAAACAGGCACAAAAGGAAGTTGAAAGCAATTGTTGCCGGCTCCACAGGTAAAATGCTGGGAATGCCCCATCCCTCCGATTGGAGGAAGCAGAGACTAATCCTCATGTTGAAGTTGGACAAACATAGCTTTGTGTTAATGTTGTTACTGTAATCTCTCTCTATTTGCAGGAAATCAGGGGTTGATGGATATTCTGGATATGCCCAACACTAACAAGTACACGTTTGAAGGGTGAGATGGCGATTGAACGATGTTGGTGATATGAGCCTTTTTGTATAGGCGCTTTTACAACCGTCAGGCCAAACCGTTCTAGTTGCTTAACCGTTCCATTCAGTGACGATTCGGCCCAGCCGGTACGGATATGGTTTCACTATACGCATTCAACCAGCACTGTTCAACACGGTTAGACAACCGTGCTGAGAATTCTGGGCTGTGAACGGTTTGTAATCGTGCCATGTCGAACCAAGCTCAAGTGGAAATATATGTGGAACTGTTTTTTGCCAATCTGGCCCAATGGTGGAAAAGCGGCTCATGTGATAACAGGGCTCCAGACTGCTAAAATGGTCACAAGTGTGGCAAAGCACAACATATTCTTACTATATGTGAAAACATTCTAATATGTTCAAAATATAGTGTTGGTTATTATCTGTATCACAATGCTTCTCTTTCTCTGTATGTGTTTATAGAGCGAATCCAGTGTGGCTGGATCCTTTCTGCAGGAATCTGGAGTTAGCTGCGCAGGCGGAGCATGAGGACGACCTTCCTGAAGACCTGAGTGACATCGCTGACCTCTGGAACAGCCCGGCTCGCACACACGTAATTTGCACACAAAAACACTGTCAAAATCATGCCATGGTGCATGTATTGTCATCACAAGAACCTTCTCTTTGTAAAATTGATATCAACGGAACTGATATCTTCCCTTTGTAGAGTACTAAACTGATGTCTTGAGCTTTATAGGGTACTAAATAGATATCTTGTCTTCTATAGGGTACATTTGGACGTGAGCCTCAGGCCTCTAAACCAGAGGATGACAGATATCTACGAGCTGCTATTCAGGAGTATGACAACATTGCCAAACTAGGGCAAATCATGAGAGAGGGACCCATCAAGGTGAGAACATGCACTACAAATCTAACATCTAACTCAAGAGTTTATGATAAAGCTGTTAAAGGGATAGTTCACCCAAAAATGAAGAATATGGGTAATGAAACAGTTGATAGGCCCCATTGACTTCCATAGTATTTTTCCATACTATGGAAGTCAAAATATCTTCTTTTGTGTTCAACAGAACAAAGAAATTCATACAGGTTTGGAACAACTTGAGGGTGAATAAATTATGACAGAATTTTCATTTTTGGGTGAACTATCCCTTTAAGGCTGGAGTACATAAACAGGCAAACCAAATAAAATCTTTGATAGCAAACAACATGAACAAAAATTTTAACATACTTCATACTTCATCATTTATGGTGTTATTTTGTCTAAAACAAGACTTTGGGACGCTGAAACATAATGTGAAGTGAGATGATGTTCTTAATGAGTTGAAATATCAGTATCGTGATGAAGAATTCAGTTTATAAGACACCACATGACCAATGCTGCCATCCAATCAGGGCTCGCTGCTCAATGTGGTTCTGGATGACTACCTGAGACTCAAAAAGCTGTTTGCTGCTCGTCTGGTCACCAAATCAACCAGCCACGGTGACCAATCATCAGTCACAGAGGTGGGCGATGTGACTGGGTGCTGTGTTTGCTCTTCCTCTGCACCCCTCTTCCTCACTGCTGGCTGACTATGTCTCCACCCTGTCCTATCAATAGAAACCCTGGGTTCTCCTGCTGTCCAGAGAGATCTGTGTTCTCAACACAGTCATGTGACCTTGCTAATGTTTCCCAGGCTGTTTCACAGGGTTCTCACTGCTCTTCACTGCTTCACAGATGTGTTTGCTGCTCTCTCTTGGTGTTTCCGCTTAACCTGCTGTAAAATTGTGTTGTTCTGTTGTTAATCTTTTTTTTCTCCTTCTTCCTTACCTTGTCTTCAATCCGTTGTCTACCAATCTATAATTCCATGCATCCTTCTATCTACCCATCATGCATCCATCTTTGATTGTATATGTCCATAATTCCATCCCACCATTCATGCATCCATCCATTCAAAATTGTATCATCATTCTTTCTTTTCACCCATCATATATCCATCCACCAATCCATAAATTCATTCAATCATCCATCCTTCCTTCGAACCACCATCATGCATCTGTTTATCCATCCATAATCCAATACATCTATGATTTCCTCTATCTATAATTCCATCCTACAATGCATGCATTCATCACTCCTTCATTGCATCCATCCATCATGCATCCATCCACCAATCTGTAAATTCAATCATCCATCAACCAACCAACCCATTATCCATGCTTCCATGTTTGCATCTATTTCATCCCACCCTGCATGCATTCATCCATTCATCATTGTATCCGTCATTCCTTCCATCCACCTTTCATGCATCCATCTACCGATCCATAAATTCATTCAATTATCCATCATTCCATCCATCCATCCATCAACCAACCAACCAACCAACCCATTATCCATGTATATTTCATGCATCCATCCACCAATCCATAAATTCATTCAATCATCCATCCTTCCTTCTAACCACCATCATGCATCTGTTTATCCATCCATGCATCTACCAATCCATAATCCCATACATCTATGATTTCCTCTATCTATAATTCCATCCTACAATGCATGCATTCATCACTCCATCATTGCATCCATCCATTCATTATTGTATCCATCATTCCTTCTATGCATCCATCCACCAATCTGTAAATTCAATCATCCATCAACCAAACAACCCATTATCCATGCATCCGTGTTTGCATCTATTTCATCCCACCCTGCATGCATTCATCCATTCATCATTGTATCCGTCATTCCTTCCATCCACCTTCCGATCCATAAATTCATTCAATTATCCATCATTCCACCCATCCATACATCAACCAACCAACCCATGTATATTTCATGCATCCATCCACCAATCCATAAATTAATTCAATTATCCATCCTTTTATCCATCCATCATGCATCCATCTTTGATTGTATCTATATCCATAATTCCATGCCACCATGCATGCATTTATCACTCCATTGTTGCATTTCATCCATGCATTCATCCATCCGTTCATGTCTCTCAGCTGATCCAAAGTGACCTGGATGATGATGACGATGAGCGCGTTGGTGTCGGAGGTCGAGGAACCCTCCGCTTCAAGCACAAGCTCCCGATCGAGCTCAGGGGTCCTGACGGGGTGCACGCGGTTCACGGCAGCACGGGCACGCTTTTGACCTCCGACCTCAACAGCCTGCCTGAAGACGACCAGCGGGCTCTGGCACGCTCCCTTGAAGCCTTGCACGCAGATGGCGGACTGTATGCTGAACGCAACGCCCGAACAGAATCCGCAAAATCGACACCTTTACACAGAAACAAGGGCAGCGACACTCTGTCCGAGAGTCCGTTAGAGATCACAGAATTATGACTAGCCGAGGCCTCGCTGGTCTGAGAAAACTACAGTGTGCACGTCACTCCTGGCTCTTTGTTTTCCTGTGGTTTGGAGGAGGGTTCAGGTTTGTAAGGGCCAGGTGTGAGGAGGGGGTGTAGATGTGTGTGTGGACCGGGAACGCCCAAATCTACTTGTCAGGGCTGTTTCAAGAGTACTGAGACTTTAACTACACACACTCAAACTACACAATGAGAAACGGATGCACTCTCAGACCAGTGGAAGGCCGAACACGGACACTAGTTTTTATTTAGTTACTTTTTCATATTTGAATGGGGCTCCAGAGAATAACGTGGTGATGTTTGTCTATAATGAACAGTTTATGAGAGTAAATCTCTAGGGCTTTTCACACCACAATTAACCCTGGATTAAGCAACCTTTCACACTTGTTATTTTGGAAAAGGGTTTAACAGAAGCCAGAACAGAGTTAGTATGGCAGTGCCAGGAGTATACATTGTGAAACAGTGCAGTGATAGTCAGTGTTGATGATTTTAGCAACAGACAACTAATCGTACATGAAATCATTCAAATATTCATGCACTTCATATGGCTGCCAGAAGTATCTTTTTACACCATGTTTAGTAGAAAAGTTCATATTTAAAAATGTTAAGAAGCAGTATTATTTTATTTATTTTTTTTACTTTTTTTTAATCTATAATATTTTTCAGAAGACTTAAAGATGAAGTGTTGAAGTTCACAAAGCAGAATTGCACTGTTTTCGTGCAGGCATCCCATACAGTTCTCCTGTCCGCTATTGGCTGAAAAATGGATAGCCTCAACCCGAGCGCAAGCCGTTGGCTGATCCCAAGACAGCAACATAGTGTGGCCCAGATCCAGTCCACATCTGATACATGTGGACCAGATGTGGGCTGGATCTGGGCCGACACTATATTGCTGTCAGGGGACTTAATGGCTGCGTTCCACTCCAAATTTTTACGCCCTTCACTCGCTAATTTCCCTCCGTCTCGTGGACTCAGAAGTGGGTCATTGTTTATGTTGCAAGAGTGCCCACTACTGGCGGAACTTGGGCATAAGCAAAGACTATAGAATAACACAAGACGTGTCACTCGTATTGTTTTGAATGGGAGAAAGTGTAACACGCAATATGGCGGAATAAGTCCCGCCTTCTAAAGCCAAGAGCCAATCGCCGACTGGTAAAGTCATCGCGTCACCTCAGCGGCCGTTAGAATCACCGGTTTCTATAGAAACAGTCAGACGCGCGCCTCCAAAGAGACGCGCATTTAGGTCTGCGCATGCGCATTAGCTTGATCCAGCCTGAAAAAATAGTTTTTTTTTGTCATGATTCGACCGTTTAGAAACTAAATTTATGAGTCGGTTGTTGTTAGATTTCATTGGTGATTTCAAATATGAAATTTAATCGTAAGGTTGGCGAACAGTTTTGGAGAATCTGATGTTTCCCCATTCAAAGAGATAGGAGCTGCATGATGCCCAGGATGCCCGAGAGGCGTTTCAAAGATGGCCGCCGAGTGAAATGACTTGTCTTAAAGGGACTTTGGCATAAGGTTTAAATGAAACGCACTAAGCCCTTGATCACTTGGAATTCACTATGGAGCTGTTATTATTTAAACCCCTTCTCTTCTTATGAATTTTTTTATGCACCATTCTATATGCTTATAAGTTGTTGGAGAAAATATAGCTATAAAATCCTGTAGGTAAATGAGCTGTTGGAGAAAAATAAAATTACACAAATGAAACAAAATATCAATAGTATAAACTTTGACTGTGAATATTAGGTAGCTACAAATATTATGCGATTAAATATCAACATAATTAATATATTATACACGATTATGCGATTAATTCCCAAAATAATCAATATCTCATACACTTAAGTTAAGCATGATTTGCTATGATGTCACAGTCAAATTGTGCTTGAAGTGTACATCACTCCCTCCGTCAAAATTGAGGGGACGAGGGTCTGTCCATATAAACTTCCCTCATCCACTTCACGAAGTGGAACACACTTCAAAATGGCGGCAGGGATTCCCCCGAGGGGAAGTGCTTAGGGAAGTTTGCGAGTGCGTGTCTAAAATTGAAGTGGAACCCAACCTATATTGCCTTTTCGAGGGATCTAACCTACATATGGCTGACTGGCTCTGCTTCAGAATATCACTGTTCACATACTTCAAA
This sequence comes from Megalobrama amblycephala, assembly GCF_018812025.1. NCBI lineage: Eukaryota > Metazoa > Chordata > Actinopteri > Cypriniformes > Xenocyprididae > Megalobrama > Megalobrama amblycephala. The sequence continues at coordinate 10,267,674 of NC_063053.1, forward strand.
ATACTAGCGGTATCACAGTGTTTTCCAAGTAGTAGTTCTGTGATATAAATGAGCTTGTATTACGTGCATTAGGTGCCATTTATAAAGAGCGAAGCGGATTAGGACAGAACAGATTTTTTATTTTTTTCATTAATCAAAATAAATTCCCCTCCCTCTCGCATCAACATCTCTTCTCTTCTCTGAATACGTTTATTGGGGTGGGACAACCTGTCACTCACATGAGATCAACCAATTGCAAACCATAACCGTCCAATCAATTCCCCATGGACAAAATCAAGTCCCGCCCTATATTTTTTCTAGTTTGAGAGGCCGTTTCACTAGGATATACACATCACAATAGGGAAGAATTCTATCGCATCCTACATTTCATGCCATCTTTAAACTTTTTTTTTTTTTTTTTTTAAATGACACTTTAACTTTAAGACAGTGGATTTTAGATGGTGACTTTCCACAGATGTTTGTAAAGCAGGTTGCGTGCTATATTTGTCTGATCAATGTTATGAACAATGTGAAAACATGCATTGAAATTTTTTTTTTTTTTTAGCCTGGGTTAACAGATAAGTGTGAAAAGCCCATCTGATATAAAGAGGAAAAGACTACAAAATAGACTGTTCTGCAATGTCCTTTACAGACAGGATTTAAGACTTTACAGAAATGACCTAATGAACTCTATTTAAAAATGTGAACTGTCTTGAAAAAAAGTGGAATCTGCATTCAACAAAATGGACAAAAAGATGTTTCATGGACCAATGAGGAAACCCAGTCAGCTGACCAAACACTGTTTCCACTTGAACTTATTGAGGCCAGAGATTTGTGTCTGGTCAAGTGAACTACAACAACACTATTCATTTAGTTTTTGCTTGAACTGAGGGACTTGTCATGTGTGTCATGGTTTTAATAAAAACGGCAGTGAAACTCGTGCTTGTAAGGTTCATGAGATGCCATAACTCAATTTGAACTTTTAAAAAAGAAGAAAAGTCAACCTGTTAAAATATGACAGAACACTAACAGAACACTGCCACCTAAGAGGGGGGAAATGACATGTTTTTATTTTCTTTTACTTTTTTGATATATAAAAATAAAGAATACAAACGATATTTTTGGAAAAGAAAAATGCTGACCTACCAAACAGAGTTGAGTGTAAATGGTTGTATTTAAGTGTATTTATTTTTCAACATTTTATACCAGATTATTTAAGCGGTGTGTGTTGTATGGCATTATTTTTTTATATTCCTCTTTTTTGTAACTTTTCTTTGTCATTATTGTCTAGTCACCAGCGTTGAGGCTGTGGATGAAAAATCTTTGTGGATCTTGTTTGAATAAAGGAAATATGCAACGGTTTTGCCTCAAGGACCTGAAGATGATGATAACATACTGACCAAAGCAACAGTCGCCAAGAGGAGGGCATTCCTTTATGTATTGAAGCCCAGCAACAGGATATTAAAGAGCGTAAAGTGGCCCTTACAAGATACACGTACACGCTGCACTGACACAAAACATACATTTCTCAGACGTCACGTTACATATAGAATCATGTATTTATCAAAATCGAACTGAAAAAGATTAAAAACATCCTGAGCCCCATTAAAAAAACTACTGTTGTCAAAGTGCAAGACATATTTTGTTGTATACTAATCTATTGTAAACCCAAAGTTGTCTTGGTCCAAAATAAATGGAAAGAAAAGTTTAGTTTGGTATCGTGTCATATGCTCCTGCTCGATAATATAAGTGACTACATACAAAGATGCCACCTTCTGGCAGTTATAAAACACAGATGCTTGAAATCACCATAATCAAAACGGACAATTGTTCATTTTTCTTATGGAATTTTGCAGTGTATATTAAATGATTTTATCAGTGCACCTCTTGTTTTCTTTTGTGCCCTCATAACCTTTCATCAAAGTAATATCTGGTGCGTTCAAGTCCTCCTGGGAAGTTCGTGTTTACGACGTCAGGTGCGTTAAGATGGTGTACCTTCTCTTAACCAACTACACAAAAATACAGCAAGGTTCTTAAACTCTGATTGTAGAAAATAAAGAACAAAGAATGTGCATCGGCTGCGTTTTGCTTTTTATGTTTTACTTTATGAAGCCATTGTATCGTTAGTGCAATTCACTTATTTTGTTGTAAATAAAAAAAATTCTGATAAACTCATAAATTCGGGGCTTAAAGAAAAAATCCAAGCTTTCCACTCGCATTTACACTGTGCTGGCGCTCAACTCGTATATGATCTTTCTGACATGACTTGAACGCAGCGCACCCTCCCTCTTGCAGCGAGATCAGGGCGGGGCTAGCTGTCAATCAAGTTTCGTCAAACCACAACGATCCAATCAACACTCAATGGACAAAATTATGTCCCACCCTACTTTTTTTCCCTCGTTTGAGAAGCTGTTTCATTTGGATTATTAACACCTTACATTGACAGAATCGCATTTCCCGTTTCATGCATGTAAATTGTTTATAAAACCATTCTTATGTCAGTTGTCACAGAATTCAATGTGATAATTTATGCAATGGTTTGTGAATAATTACCAGAACTTTTTCAGGTCCACTATATTTAAAGCAGAACTAAGTAACTTTTTTTACCTTCATAAATAGTTTTCTAAGTCCTTGCGATGGTTAATTGACTTGTAGTGGTGTGTTTGAGGCGAGCACTAACCCCCTCTGGCACGTCTACGCCAGAAAACAGAACTTGCAAGTTGAGCTGCACGACCCGACACAATCTCGCCTCATGTTCACGCGAGAGTGACAAAATGCTTTACGGTAATTCAAAAACAATGTATATATTATGACTTTATAAGACAATTTCGAAAATTACCCACCTCTATCGAGTGTACTGTATTTGCAAATTCCCCACCTCCTCTTTCTTGTACTGTATTTGCAAAACTACTGCGCTGGTGAGCGTTGTAGACGTTGTAGTCCAGAGCTGCACTTGGAGTATTTACGACAGTGTGATTCACTGAAGGAAACTGTAGGGGGAGCTTCGCAAATCTTACCGAGTTCCGCTTTAATATGCATACTCAAAGAAAGACAACTCCAAACTAAAGTTCAGCCACATCAAACTTTATTGACTTAGAAAAAAAGCATTAGAAAGACTTCCAACAGCTTTGCTTGTTTTTGACAGACCAGAGCAAGTCAGTGAAACTGAACGGGATGACATTATAGTTCAGAAACAGTCTCCGACTGGTTCAGTTGAGAAGTCTGGGTTGGCCTGTGATCGATGGAGATCAAGGTAAGATCAATCAGGTTCTAATTAGTTGTTGAGAAACTTCTGGTAGGATCTGCATTATGTGGCACGTGATGTGGAGCTGGTCGAAGCCGAGGTGCCAGAAGTCAGAGGCATTTTCTTCAGCGTTCGGTTAAGCTAGAGAACATGAAAAAGGTACAATCAACATGTGACAGTGTAGATGTTAAATTCATAAATACATTTACATAAAGTTTAATTACACAAGGAAATGACTAGAATGTATGTTTGAAAAATAATTTAAGTGTACCTCCTCAAACTTGTGGATCTGTCGGATAAAGAAATCTCCATAGCGACGGGCAACCTTGGTGTCTGCGATATGGATCATATCCTGATGGAAGACAAAGTGATCTTTTTAGTCACTGCACTCACAAAGATCATCATTTCATCAGTGAAAATATTCAGAACTGGGTAAAACTTGGAAATAAACATATTTGCTATAGATCTTTAAGACTTAAAATATTAAATAATGTTCAAGACTTTAAAATTCACTAAAATTTCCAAAACATTTTCAGTTGTTTGTGATAATTTAAGATCATTTCATAGAGAAACATCCAGCCAATTAAATATTTACGAAAGTATAATATTTAAAAAAAAAAAAAAAAAAAAAAAAAAAAAATTACTGTATAAAATGTCCATTATGTAAAAGAAATAATTAAAAGCTAGAATTGAAATGAAATGTCCAAGTTTTCATGACTGTATTTAATCTCATAATTTAAAGTGTTAACTTTAGCAGTTCTAGTGTAAAGGAAAAAAAACTTGACACTCACCTTGTCGATGTAGAAGTCAACCTCAGATGCAGACTGAAACTCTCCGTCCAGAGCAGAGATGCCACTGGTCCACACCAGGTTCTTCATCTTGTGTTTGAAGACCAGCAGCTGGATCCGGAACTCCTGCTCAGTCATGTCCAGGAATCCGGCCAGCTTGGCCACAGGCATAGTTGTGTAAAGCTTCAGGAAACTGAGAGAAACAGGAGTCAGCTGAGGAGTTTTTCTAATAACCAATGCAACTGCACAAGCTGTAGGAATATAACAATCAGCTGCAAGTTGAGCTAAGTAACTAAGTAGATTTTTTTTTTTTTTTTAATGTAGGAACTAATGCATTTGAACTGATTTTAAGATTTTTACTGTTTACAGCATGCTTTCCACCTTTTTTCATTTAATTAAGTTTTAAATCACAAATATAACAAAACAGTATCAGGAAAACTAATTGTCAAATAAAATTTAAGTATCACACTATTCACAATGTTTCATATTTATAAATATATAATGAATATCTGATGATTCCATGACCAGAGCTCCAGTTCATCCAGACAGCTGAGACAGAAAACTGTTGTACCTGCGGATGGTGGAGAGCTGCGCCTGCTGCTGCACCTCCTCTGCAAACACTTTGAGCTGCTGCTGGAATGGCTCTTTGTGGTAATTTGGATGAACGTTATCATAGTTTGGAACTACAGGTGACAGGAACTTGGGGCAGGCAAAACTGAACAACTCCTCAAACACCTGAAGATCTCTGAACAAGAGGGGACATTTTTTTTTAGATGCTAGTTTGTGTGTGATTTTATATATATATATATATATATATATATATATATATATATATATATATATATATATATATATATATATATATATATATATATATATATATATACACACACACACACAAACATAAAAACACACACTTTTAATACTTTCATTCATTTCATTCATCAAAAAGTGTATCAATTGACAGTAAAGACATTGATAATGCTATGTTACAAATAATTTCTATATCAAACAAATGCTGATCTTTTGAACTTTCTATTTTTAAACAAAGAATCCTAAAAAAACAAAACAATTATCACTGTTTCCACAAAAATATTAAGCAGCCTGACTGTTTTCAATTTTGATAATAATCAGAAAAGTTTCTTGAGCAGCAAATCAGCATATTAGAATGATTTCTGAAGGATCATGTGATAATTAAGACTGGAGATGCTGAAAATCACAGGAATAAATTACATTTTAAAATTTATTTAAATAGAAAACAGTTCTTTGAAATTGTAAAAAAAAAAAAAAAAAAAAAAAATCCACAATATTACTGTTTTTACAGTAAACAAATCAAATAAATACAGCCATAGAGAGCATTAGAGACTTCTTTCAAAAACATGATTTTATTTTTTAACAATCCCAAATATGACTTATTTTTAAGCATATTCTCACCCTTTCTGCATGCGGAGCATCTTGTCTCCATATTTCTCGCGGAGCTGTGTGTGAATGCTCTCGTCGATGCGCATGGGGTACATGGTGAGAGCGATGGCCAGCAGCCCGTGCATCTGCTCGTTCTGTTTATTAATCTGAACATCACACGATACAACGTTTTGATTAAATATCACACCAATATGACAGCATATAATAGACAGTACAGCAGTATCTTCAAGTATAACACCAGGAATATTAATGCACAAATAACAGGACTGGTTGAATGTGCTCATGAGATTTTATTCAGTCTCACACCCCAAATTAAAAAAAAAAAAAAAAAAAAAAAAAAAGCAGCACCTTTAAGATGTTTTGCACTATTTTCATGTCAATGAAATTTGCATTATCCTTATTACTGTAAACCAGTAATTGTACAGTAAAAAATATATTATAATACACTGCTTTTTTATTTAATTTAAATAAGCATACAACATAACGCAGCAATACAACAAATATTACACAAATAGGACAAAGGCATTTGAATTTAGATTCACTGACCATCTCATATTTGTAGGTGGTTCTCTGGAACATGTTTCTGGTCCTCTGGATGTAGAGCAGGATGTTGGCGAAGACGCGGATGGCGTCCTGATAGCGTCGCATCATCAGATACGCAAAACCCACATAGTAGTAGGTGGTGATCTGACATTCAGGCACACGTGAATACATGCTCTGAAACACAATCACATCATGAATACAACATTAGCATCATGACAAAGCCTTGAGACATCGGTACATGGGGCAGGGTTATTACCATTAACTAAAACTACAACTATTAAAAACATTCTGATAATTGAAATAAATGTAATAAAAATATACAATATACAACCTACAGTTGAAACTTAAAAAAAAAAAAAAAGAAAGAAATGTTGCCTTTACAAACTAAAATAAGTTGAAGCTCTAAGGGTGTGTTCACACTTGTTGCATTTGGTTCGATTAAAACGAACCCTGGTGTGATTGCTGTTAGTGCGGTTCATTTGAGCAAGTGTGAAAGCTCCCATCTGAACCCTGGTGCGCACCAAACAAGTGGTTCCAAAATGAGCTCTAGTGCGGTTCGAATGATATATGAATGCAACACCCACCAAAGACATGTAAACGAACCAAAAACAGGAAGATGAGACCTAAAAAGGTCAGAATCCTCATGCATATCGATTTTCCTTGTCATAGTCGTGAGTTTGCCCATCACAGGCATCAGACGCGCGTCTCCATGCAGATCATTTGTGTGTGTGACGGATGGATTCCCGCCACTGTTTTGACACCTTTACACATTTTATAAGCTCTTCACGAGTTCCCAGCTGGTCAAAACACCATCATATGCAGGCTACGCACACACAACAAGCGCATTTACCTCAGCACACAGCATTGTTTTGAATGTTCGGTAAGTTCCGTCTCAAAATAGGCAATACGTCATAAAATCCGACCAATCAGGTTGTGAACGTATCCCTATGCCTTCAAGTTCAGTGTCTTTTGGTTCAGTGATAAAATTGCCAATCTGAACGCAAATCGGACCAGGACTAAATGTTTTTGTTTTGTTTTTTTTGGGTTCAGAAATAAACAAACCAAACGAACCAAACTACAAGTGTGAGCACACCCTAAAATAATTAACTGGAAATAAAACTGAAATAAAAATAAACAGCAATATTTAAAACAAAAAAAAGAGTCAAATTTTAAAAAAGCACATAACAAAATTGATCCAAATTAAACTAAAATTAACATGAAAACTAATAATATAAAAATAAGAGCTAATTCATATAGAGCCCCTAAAAGGGACATGGTCGTGGAACAAAAATATGTTTTAAAACGTTTGCGTTCGCAAAGTTTCTCAGGGGAAAGCAAAAGTTTTGCGAGCGAACACAAAAGCAGTGACATAATTTTTCCTCCCATGATCTCATACTTTTTCCCTATCACCATTTCCCTTTAGGGGCTCTATGAATTCAAAATATTACCAAACTATAATAAAACCAAGGATACATTTACACAACAACAATGTACTAAAAGCTGAAATTTTTCCTTTGTGTTTTCCGTGTAGATTACAACATTGTCAAAACTATCCCCGTACACATGGATCCACAAAAACGATTAAAAACGCTGTATTCTACCGGCAGGCCAGTAGTTGGCGATGTCACTTTGTAAAGAAAAACTACGGGCCTATAGACTGAACACGTAATATGCATGACGTCACCATTTTCACAAATTCGTGTTTTTGTAGTTTCCAGAGAGACGATAATGTCTCTAATAACTTGCACCTTGAAACCTGTTTTCATAAATTTGCATTTTCAGGCTCCCAAAACGCTATTGTCGTGTAAATGAACAGCTAAAACGCCTTAAAAGATTTCCATTTTTAGTTGAAAACTGTAAATGGCCCCTCAAATAAAAACAACAAAAAAAAAAAACTGGTACAAGGCTATTTTAATACCTTCTTGTTGAGTTCGATGTTCTCCAGGACTTTGATGGCCTGATAGTAATCTCCCAGCAGAGAGTGAAGCCTCAGCAAACCCACCAGACTGAAATAACCCAACATCTTATAGAGCGAGTGACGGCCGTATTCTCCAGCCACGGACTCAGGGTCACCTGTGACAGAAACACCAGCGTCATTCTGAGATCTGAACTGGATAAAGAAGAAGAAGGTCAGTGCGTGAGGGCCGGTTGATGTCTTTCACCTCCACTGGTGTAGACCTCCAGCTGACGGTTGATGTTGCTCTTGTCCACCAGAGAGTGCAGGACATTCAGCACACTGTGAACGTTCCAGATCTTGGGATTGTTCCTCAGGAATTCAATCTCTTCTTCTGATTTCTTGGCAGTCTTACAGCGATACTGACTGAATGACTGGAACTGCAGAACACAGAGAGAAAATACAGCACCTGAGATTCTGCTAAACAGGTGGATTTCATTTGAAACGTTAAGAGATATAGAGCTTTTCACTTCTACATGAACACATCAGTAACACAGAAGGACTCGTGAGGACCAAGAGTCTCCTTAACCTCACGCGGTTCGCTCTTACCTGATAAATGAACTCATCGATGATGTCCCAGAGCCACTGGTTCGGAAGCTCCAGAGGTGCCGGTCCATCGGCATCTGAGAAAAATAATCCACATTACATATTCTGATGTAAAACAAGTTCATATTTAAATCTACTCAAACTCAAGATCTACGACTGGGCGATATAAATAAAAAAAAAAACCTTTTGACAATATTCACTACTGTTCAAATGTTTGGGGTCTGTATGATTTTTTTTAACCAAGGCTGCATTTATTTGAACAATAACATTCAAAACAGTAATGTTGTGATCTATTATTCCAATTTAAAATAACAGATTTCTGTTATAAAATATTTTAAAGTGGACTCACTGAGGATGTAGTTGAAGAGGTTGCAGTAATTGTAGTAGGACTCAAACCTCTGGTCAAGAGTTGGACCTCCCTACAGATGAGAAGACAGGAAAAGAGCTGAGACTCAATCTAGTGATTAAATCTATTTTCACAAAAACTTCCTTGACTATAAAACGCATTCAACAAGACATGAGCAAACACACTCACGCTGACTTTGGCGTAGATGTGCCTGTAGTACAGCTCCTTGTAGAGGATCAAGAAAACTGCATCTGTACCAGACAAAAACAAACATGTGCAAGTCAGCAAAGAAAAACCTTACATCAAACTGTTCGGTTCAAAGCTTCAGATTCCTGAATGCGACAAAAGTTAAATAGACTCACTCACCATTACCAACCAGAGAAGCGATGGCTTCTGCCTCCGGCCATGGAGACGTTTTAAAGAAGCGATCTGTAAGCTTGTTCCAGCTAAAATGAAATAAAATACAAAGATACGTCAAGATTTCTATACATGCATCAGAAAAGTGTATGTAACCGTACGGCCGCACACCTGTTCTCATAAACATCCTGGATCTCGTAGATCTTCTGCTCAATGCTCTCGCTGGACACACGGTTGGCCTGCAGCTCGTAAACCTTCTGATCGATCAGGTCTGAGATGGTTTTATGAAAATATTGCAGGAAGTTCTTGATGACCTCAGGGATCACATGGTATGTCTGCTGGTGCTCATACTGACGTTCATAAGCCAGATCAGCTTTAGGGTCGCCTGCAAAAGATACACTTTATATAACTTTGGCCCCCTAATAGTACACAAATAGTGTATGAATATTTCATATATTTTATTGTATGAATTTATATATTATATACATATACACATATTTATTAATTTATTGTGTGTGTGTTTATGAGTATAAAGAAAGTGTCCTTTGTTAGTGTTTTTGTCTTTATCTGTCATCTAACGTTAGCAGATAACGTTACTCACCGGTATGATAGTCATAATCACTGGGGTAGGTATAAGGATCATACTGCAGAAAAATGAGAACATTTACAATGAACAATCTGACATGTTGACATTAAAATGCAGGGTGAGTTTTGTAATTAACAAAGGGAATTAAACTTTAGTCTGATCGTGATGCTCAATTGATTAAGAGCAATACACGCTACACGCTTCAATCTCTCACACACGCTCTCAAGTCAAAACTGTCACTCACGGTCACCTCTTCATCCTCAATCGGGTAAGACATGATGGGCGTTTATTCCTGTAGTTTGAGTTTAATCTGTTAATAAACCTTTAATAAACCCCACAGCTGCCGCAAAGCACGCGCGGAGGAGAGAGAGGAAGTCCACCGCACATACTTCCGGTGACGCAGCCGCACCGCACAAGGCATTGTGGGCCAGTGGCGGACTAATTTTCTAAATTATAGTAGCTCTTTCTACAGAAGACGTAATTCACCGTCTTTCTTTCTTTCTTTCTGGACATTACATACACATATATATATATATATATATATATATATATATATATATATATATATATATATATATATAGCTGGGTAGATTACTTATAAATAATAATCATTATATATATATATATATATTCCAAAAAAAAATATTCTATTCACCAACAAGAGCCTCAACAGATTCTTTTTACAGTGTTTCTGCTGATAGTAACACTGAATAAAACAAAATAACATCTTATGATTTTAAAACATATTTACTAAAAAAAATTTAAAATTTAGAAAACAGCAACATTATAAAAATAAATATTGAAAAACATGAAATTCACAGCAATATCGCTGCTACATCAAATATTTCATTTATATTTCATATACATTATTATTATTATTATTATTATTTAATATATATTTCATATATATTTAATCTATATTTCATATATATTCATCCATATTTAATTTATACTTCATATACATTATTATTATTATTGTTATTATTATTATTTCATAAATATTTCATATATATTTAATCTATATTTCATATATATTCATCCATATTTCATTTATATTTCATATACATTATTATTATTATTATTATTTCATATATATTTAATCTATATTTCATATACAGTACAGTCCAAAAGTTTGGAACCACTAAGATTTTTAATGTTTTTAAAAGAAGTTTCGTCTGCTCACCAAGGCTACATTTATTTAATTAAAAATACAGTAAAAAACAGTAATATTGTGAAATATTATTACAATTTAAAATAACTGTTTTCTATTTGAATATATTTCACAAAGTAATTTATACCTGTGATGCAATGCTGAATTTTCACCATCATTACTCCAGTCTTCAGTGTCACATGATCCTTCAGAAATCATTCTAATATGCTGATTTGCTGCTCAATAAACATTTATGATTATTATCAATGTTGAAAACAGTTGTGTACTTTTTTTTTCAGGATTCCTTGATGAATAGAAAGTTCAAAAGAACAGCATTTATCTGAAATACAAAGCTTCTGTAGCATTATACACTACCGTTCAAAAGTTTGGGGTCAGTAAGAATTTGTATTTTTATTTTTTTGAAAAGAAATTAAAGAAATGAATACTTTTATTAAGCAAGGATGCATTAAATCAATCAAAAGTGGCAGTAAATACATTTATAATGTTACAAAAGATTAGATTTCAGATAAACACTGTTCTTTTGAACTTTCTATTCATCAAATAATCCTGAAAAAAAATATTTTACACAAATATTTTGTACAATTGTAAACATTAAATGTTTCTTGAGCAGCAGATCAGCATATTAGAATGATTTCTGAAGGATCATGTGACACTGAAGACTGGAGTAATGATGCTGAAAATTCAGCTTTGCCATCACAAGAATAAATTACTTTGTGAAATATATTCAAATAGAAAACAGTTATTTTAAATTGTAATACTATTTCACAATATTACTGTTTTTACTGTATTTTTAATTAAATAAATGTAGCCTTGGTGAGCAGACGAAACTTCTTTTAAAAACATTAAAAATCTTAGTGGTTCCAAACTTTTGGACTGTACTGTATATTCATCCATATTTCATTTATATTTAATATACATTATTACTATTATTATTATTATTATTTCATATATATTTCATATATATTCATCCATATTTCATATATATTTTATATACATTATTATTATTTAGGGCTCAAGCCACTCAGGCACAGGGCCCTTTTGTTTTTCTAAGGAGAATTATTTTTTTTCCGTCATCTGGGGCTTTTTGGGGGCTTTAACGTGCTCAAAAACTCTTGAAAATTGGCACACACATTGGAATCTGCGGCCGCATGGCAGTGGGGCTCGACAGCGCCCCCTTGAATGGTGTCCGAAAACTTGGTCCATATATCAAACACGCTTGCATGTATTAGTATGAAACTCGGTACACATATAGACCTCATCGGGCCAAACAACTTTCATGCTCTAAGTTATATGCCAGCTCAACAGGAAGTCAGTTATTATGGGCAGATCAAACTTCAATACTTGTTTTGGATGGGTTTGAGACACTTAGCATGCTTCAAATTGCATGAAACTCGACTCATATGTCAGGATTGTCATCCAGTAGACATGGGCAAAGCCTCAGAAAAGGGCAGGAAGGAGGGCCTCTATAGCGCCACCTCTTGAAAAAAGTGGTGGTTAGTTTAACCTACAGTCACCAAACTCGGTACACACATTGTTCTCATTAAGCCGGACAACTTTTTATTTTACAGTCATTAGCTCTGACCAACAGGAAGTCTGATATTTTGGTTTGAATGTGGATTTTTTCACCCTCTCTCTCCCTCTCTATGTGGCACCCCCCTCCCCCCCACATCCTCCTCACTCCTCAGTCTGACTCTTTCTGTGTGTGCGTGAGTGTGTGTGTGTGTGTGTGTGTGTGTGTGTGTGTGTGGGTCTCTGTCTGTGTCCCTCTCTGTACTTGTTTTGACTATACTTGTGAGGACCAAATTTCCTCACTTATTTTGTGGAATACTTTCACAACCCACTAGTGAGGACCAGTCAATCCTCACTATTTTTAAAAGGCTTATAAATCAGCCAAAATATGTTTTTATTTAAATCTAGTGATGGTTACATGTTTCTGTGATGGTAGGTTTAAGACCCCAGTATACTTCAAACAAAATCGAAGAATGAGCTGATGTGATGTCATTTCGAACAAAATCAGGCCAAAACAAAGTTTGTTTTGCATTCTTTTTGGAAGTTCGAAACGGCTTGCCAAAGCGAACATTCAGGAAAAGTTCGCTCCAGCTGCAAAACACCTTCGTACTACCATTGGTCCGTAACGATAACGTAATAGGAGGTGTGTGCCGAGGCATCGCCTTCATTCGCGTGGGACGCGTCCTTGACTCATTTTGTGTGTTTGAGTTCGTCGAGGTAAGAGCTCCGCGGGTGAAAACATGAACACACTGGATAGCCACTTTATAGCACAAAATGAAGTTGTGCTTGTAAAAATAAGGGCACTAACACTGTTTTTCATGTTTGATACTGTAAAGCTGCTTGATTTTAAGCAATCTACTGAATAAAGTGCTATATGAAGACGTGACGTGACTGGAGTGCTACTCTTCTGCCCTCAGCTTGCGTTTTTCTTATTTTACTTTGGCAGCGAGCTAAACAAAGGCTCAGTAAAGGTCGCAGACGGAAATCAGGGTCAAACTTTCTTTACTGAAGACCAATTTGTGAAACTGTAACCAAAATGAACAAAGATATTGAAAAAATGCTATCTTTACAAAGCTATAGTTACCTCACATATCTCAAAACAGTATGTAAGATACATATGAATCACCTTTACATAATCTAGAATATAACAATGGTGAGATATACAATCAATCATAAACAGAATAAACAATAATATGTTACTGGATAGATTAAACTTACAGATTGTGCCTTTTCAAGAGTAAAACAACAAGGATGGACATGGATGCACCTCTACACTCTGCACCATGAGCTCTGAAATCCAATATGGCTGCTGTATTAATAAAATGACAGAGTTCTTAAAGGCACCACTAGGTGTCAGTATGTACAAAGTAAATTAAAATATTACCAGGGCCAGGATACTCCCCGCCTGACATCAATAGATGTCACACTAGACTTACGGAACAGTAATTAAATGTCAACATCGTACAGTCAAGATTGTTAGGCTACCAATCTAACTTGTTTCCTTGGAAACCAAAAGAACCACCTCTGTGACTGGTCTCAGGAAGAACCTTTGTTCACCTTTCTTTATGATTTTTACTTCAACCTTTCTAACTTTGCCGTCTTCACTAGGGTAGGTTTTAGTTATGATCCCAACTGGCCAGTCATTTCTTTTCTCCTGGGCATCTTTCAGAAGCACAACATCTCCATTCTGTAGGTTTGGCTTAGCTGTACGCCACTTGCGACGTCCTTGAAGTCCACTCAAATATTCATTCTTCCATCTTCCCCAGAAGACATTGGCTAAATACTGAACACGACGCCACAGAGCTCTGCATAGATCGTGATTTTCAATTTGACCAGGTGGTACTGGTGGGGCTCCAACTTTTTGCGTGAGCAACATTGCTGGCGTTAGTATCATCGGTTGTTCTGGATCAGTGGAGACTGCAGTTAAGGGACGAGCATTCACAATTGCGCTCACTTCTGCCATGAATGTTACCAAAACTTCATGTGTGAGCCTAGCAGGGCTATGTTGCAGGAGCATGGCATCAAGAATACGTCGGGCAACTCCAATCATGCGCTCCCAGGACCCTGCCATATGTGAAGCATGTGGAGGATTGAACTGCCAACAACATTGGTTATCCGATAGGTAAGCTTGGATGTTTGTGTTTTGGCAACCTCGCTTATCAATTTGTAGCTCTTTGCAGGCTCTCACAAAGTTGGTTCCACAATCAGACCTCAGGATCTTAGCGGGGCCTCTGATGGCAAAGAAACGCCGCAGAGAATTGATAAAACATGAAGCACTCATAGACTCGATCACTTCTATGTGAATCGCTCGTGTGGTCATGCAAGTAAATATGACTGCCCATCTTTTAGCTTCTGCTTGGCATCCTCGTGTTTTTCTGGCTGCGACTGGCCATGGACCGAAGACATCCAGACCCACAAATGTAAATGGTGGGTCTATGTGTAATCTGTCGGCTGGTAAATCTGCCATGATCTGCTGCTCTTGCTTGCCTCTCAGCTTGCGACAGGTGACACAGTTAAAAATGGAGCTGCTAACTGATCTCTTACCTCCAACAATCCAGTAGCCACCTGCCCTGATGGCACCTTCTGTGAGATGACGGCCTTGGTGACACACTTTCTCGTGGAAGTGTCGAATCAAAAGCTGGGTAACATGACATTTACCAGGTATGAGAGCTGGATTCAGTTCTTCAGATGGTAGTTGAGCTCTCCCCAGCCGACCTCCTACTCTGAGACACCCTTCTGTGTCAATGAATGGATAGAGTTTGTTGAGAGGACTTGACCTTTGCACAGATCGACCTTGTTCTAGGCGTTTAAAGTCATCTCTGTAGACTTCTGTCTGGACAGTTTGAATGATCGTAGCTTTAGCCTGTTTTAGCTGCTCTTCCTCCTTATGCTTGTTGCAAATGTGCCATCCGTGACAGACATTTCCTGTACCGGGCTTGAAAGATTTGGCTATGTGTTGCAGTCGTGCTACAGCCTTTAACAGGGAGCTCCATCTGGAGAATCTTTGGAACCTTGCACTTCCAAGGTTTCTTTGTGACAGGCTAGTAACACAGGTAACACACTCAGGACGAAGCTCTGCATCTGTTTCAGGACTGACAAGGATGTAAGGCCTTTTATCAAGTTCGTCTTGCCTTGTGTGAAGGAGAAATGGAGGCCCTGTAAGCCAATATGATGAAGTCAGTTGCTCGGAGGAAAGCCCTCTGCTAGCTGCATCAGCTGGATTAAGATGAGTGGGCACAAAGTTCCACTGATGAGGTTGTGTAGAGTGCCTAATGCGCTGCACTCGGTTGTGAACGTAAACATAGAAATGCCTTGTTTCATTGAAGATGTATCCAAGCACTACCTTGGAGTCAGTGTAGAATCTCAAATCATCCAGCTTTGTATCCAGCTGTTCTTGAAGCATTTCTGCTACTTCCACTGCTAGTACAGCCGCACATAACTCAAGTCGAGGGACAGTGACATCTGGCTTTGGGGCAAGTTTTGCTCTGCCGAAGAGGAAACCAACTTCACTAAAACCATCTGCGTCAGTAACTTTCAGGTAAGCTACTGTACCTACAGCCTTAGTGGAAGCATCGCAAAAAATGATGACCTCTTTCTTGTGTGCAGTAGATAATGAAGTAGAGGTATACATTCTTGGGATTTTCAGCCCTTGCACATGTTTGAGTGAATCTTTCCATTTTTGCCATCGCTCCTGTTTCTCTTCAGGCAGAATAACATCCCAATCATCTGCATTTCCAGAGATGTCTCTTAGGATGGAGCGACCCTCGATGCTTACAGGTACTATAAATCCTAGAGGATCGTACAAACTGTTGATGGTAGAGAGCACTCCTCGCTTAGTGTAAGGTTTGTCACTGATGGAAACTTGAAACACAAATGTATCTGTTGACAAGTCCCAGCACAATCCTAAGCTTCGCTGAATGGCTGGTGAGTTTACACCAAGATCAAGGCCCTGCAGAGTAGTTGCTAAATCCTCATTCGGAAAAGCTCTCATGACGACGTGGCTGTTGGATGAAATTTTGTGTAGGCGGAGGTTGGATCGTGCTAGCATCTTTTGAGCTCTGCTCAACACATCAACGGCCTCCGCTTCCGAACTGAATGATTTCAGCCCGTCGTCCACATAGAAATGGCGCTCAATGAAGAGCCTTGCATCACTTCCATACTCCTGTTCTCCCTCTACAGCTGTTCTCTTGAGCCCGTATACAGCTACTGATGGAGAGGGACAATTGCCAAAAACGTGGACCCTCATACGGTACTCCACAATGTCTCCATCAAGATTGTGACCCCGAAACCACAAGAAGCGCAGGTAATCTCGATGTTCTTCTTTGACCAGAAAGCTGTGAAACATTTGTTCAATATCCGCCATCACAGCATAGGAGTCTGATCTGAAGCGGATGATCACACCTATCAGGCTGTTGTTCAAGTCTGGACCTTTAAGGAGAACTTGATTTAAGGATATGTTGTTGTATTGGGCGCTTGAATCAAACACTATCCTGAGCTTCCCTGGCTTTTGTGGGTGATAAATACCAAAACTTGGGAGGTACCAACATTCCTTGTTGTCTTTAAGAGGGGGGGCAGTCTCGGCATGTCCTTTTTTGAACATTGTCTCCATGAATTCCACATAATGGTGCTTCATGTCTGTCTTCCTTTTCAGAGTACGACGAAGTGATAAGAGACGACTAACAGCCTGATCTCTATTGTTGGGCAAACGCGCTCTGGGACAGCGAAACGGGAGTGGAGCCACCCAACTATTTGCATCGTCTTTGGTGAATTCATTGTCCATAATGTCCAGGAAAGCCTCATCTTCTTTAGATAGTGCAAGCATATTATCTTCATTGGTTTGTTTGAAGATATGCTTTCCAATGTCATGAGATCGTTTTGTGCTCTTTATAAAGAGCCTGGGATCTTCACTAGTGAACCTTTCTTTAGAACAGATGCTGTTTTTGCAAGGCATGAGAAAGCTGGGCCTGCCGTTCTCAAGCACACTAGTTTTGAATGTGCTCACCATGGGTATGTGAGCTCCACTGAGGCACACATCTCCTACAATCACCCATCCCAAGTCGAGAAGTTGGGCATATGGAGCATTGTGGGGCCCATTGCGCTGCTTGCGGACCTTGTGTGCACGGATAAGATCTCTCCCTATGAGAATGAGAATATCCGCTGCAGGATCCAGTGAAGGTATCTGAGAGGCAATAGTTTGAAGATGAGGGTAGTAAGCAGCGGCTTCAGGAGTAGGAATTTCCATTCTATTGTCAGGGATCGAGTTGCACTCTATGAGTGTCGGAAGATTCATTGACACTTTCCCATCCAAGGACTCGACCACAAAGTCTTTTGCTCTCCTCCCACTAGTATCAACTGTGCCTGAACATGTTCTCATCGTGTAAGGGAAGACTTCACCTTGAACATTGAACATGCGAAAGAAGGCTGATCTCGCTAAAGAGAGGTTACTTTGATCATCTAGCATGACGTAAATGCGCTTCTTTTCCTCAGGACGACCGGCAGGGTAAACATTGACTAGGCAGATTTTTGAGCATGACTTTCCTTGTAGCCCTGTTCCACATATTTCTGTACAGACGGATGTGGTCACTGTGGAGGTTGGTTCCTCTTGCTCCCCGCCTTGAGCCTCTGTTGGTACAGTAGGTTCATTTTTGAGCCATGGAGCTGGACCATCATGAAGTGCAGAGACATGATCATTGCTATTGCATTCTGTACAGTGGATAATCATCCTGCAGTCTTTAGCCCTGTGATCTGAGGAAACGCAACACTTGTAGCAGATAGAGTTCTCCTTGAGAAACTTTTTTCTTTCAGCTAAGGACTTCATTCTGAAACCTCTGCATTTCACTAGTGAGTGATTCCTTTTATGGATGGGACAATGTCTTGTCAGGTCAACTGGACTGATGTCGGAACTTACAGACGTGTTTGATTGAACCTCCGTTTTGCTGGCAGAGATAGAAGATCTGAATCTTGACTGCTTTATTGGGATTTTTTCAGCTTTAAGAGGCAATGTGTTGGAAGATTGAAAATCGAAGCTGGGATCTGTTCTCATTTCAGCATACTCATTAACAAACTCAACAAAGAATGAAAAAGGTGGATAATGAAATAGATAGTCTTTCTTGTATTTTGTTCCCTTAACTATCCATGCTTCCTGAAGATTGTGAGGCAGTTTCTCAACAATAGAGTTTATACCCTTTGATGTGTCGAGGAATCCAAGACCAGGTAGATTGCCTTCTTCTTTCACTGCTAGCACTTCCAGGAGGAGATCTGCGAGTGCTTGCAACTGATTGAAGTCTTTGTGAGAAATCTTAGCAAAATTCTCTAAACGTTGGAATAAAGATGCTTCAATTACCTCAGGGGAACCATATTTTTTGTCTAAACGTTGCCACAAGTGCCTGAGGCCTGCTTCAGGATCATGTGCATGGGCTGCTCTTATTCTCAGAGCATGTCGAAGGGACTCACCTTCTAGCCATTTGGTAAGCAAATCAAGCTCTTCATTGCCTTTTAGATTCAGACCATCAATGGCATTCATAAACGCTGTTTTCCAGGGTATGTAATTCTCTGGCTTGTTGTCAAACACTTTAAAGCTGCTAGTGAGTAGATCACGGCGTGCAAGAAACACTGCAAGATCAGACACCTCACTGGATCGAGGTGCTGGCGTACTTGAGGAGCAGGGGTTCCTCACAGGAGAAGGAAAGTAATTCGGCTGTCCTTGTATGCTGATACCCCATTTGTTCATGTCTGCTCGTGTTATTTACAGCATCAGGAGTAATCTGGATGATTCCAGGAATGTCTTTGTGCTCAGCACTTGCTTGATCATCTTCTTTCTTCTCATTTTGATTCAGAGAAAAGTGCCTTCTAATGTATTCATCAGTACGTTCCACAGCAACGGAACTGCCCCTTTCAGTTTCATAATTTGAACAAACTGCTGCAGATTCCAACACCCTTGCTGCTGCGAGAGCTGCTTCAGCTTCACCCTCCTCTTTCAGAGCGTTCAGCGTTGCTTCGATCCTAGCCTTTTTCGATCTCCATGTCTATCTGACGCTTTGCAAACTCAGCTCTTGTGCGTGCGGCCTCTGCCTTTGCGCGTGCTTCAGCTGCAGCTTGGCTTGCATTAGATTTATGGGAGCGACGTGAGGATGAAGTGTTACTGGCTGAAGATTTAGCCTCTGACCTGGTTTCCAGCTTAGATGCCTGGCTGTGCTTCGACGAGTGTGACATTCTGGATCTTTCAGAAGATAGTGTGCATGTAGTCCACTATAAGGCTCTTGATACGAAGTCAATCTTTTCACTCTTCTGCCCTCAGCTTGCGTTTTTCTTATTTTACTTTGGCAGCGAGCTAAACAAAGGCTCAGTAAAGGTCGCAGACGGAAATCAGGGTCAAACTTTCTTTACTGAAGACCAATTTGTGAAACTGTAACCAAAATGAACAAAGATATTGAAAAAATGCTATCTTTACAAAGCTATAGTTACCTCACATATCTCAAAACAGTATGTAAGATACATATGAATCACCTTTACATAATCTAGAATATAACAATGGTGAGATATACAATCAATCATAAACAGAATAAACAATAATATGTTACTGGATAGATTAAACTTACAGATTGTGCCTTTTCAAGAGTAAAACAACAAGGATGGACATGGATGCACCTCTACACTCTGCACCATGAGCTCTGAAATCCAATATGGCTGCTGTATTAATAAAATGACAGAGTTCTTAAAGGCACCACTAGGTGTCAGTATGTACAAAGTAAATTAAAATATTACCAGGGCCAGGATAGCTACTTTGCAGAGCTTGTGCTAACATTCCCATGCTGTTATGATTCGACGTTTTTCTTATGCTTTCTATAATAAATGCTTGCTGTTTTCTCATTTTTGTTGTGTTTATTTTGTTACTGAACTTGAACTTCGTTTTACTCCTAATCGAAGAACGAAAAAGAACTTTGTTTGAAGTATACCCGGGCCTTTAGGAGTAGGGGTTGGGTTAGGTGATAGAAAATATCATTGACCTGATTTTTGGCCCTCTAGCGGTCAATAAACAGAACTGCACGTGTCTTGCGGAAGAACATTGTAGCCGGAGCTACTTTTCTCCGTGTATGTCTATGGCGAGTCACTCAGTTACTGTGATACTCTGAGTCCTACCAGTCTGGTCTGAAATAGTCCGAATATAAACACTTATTATAAGTGTACCATAATGATTCAGGATAAGACAAAAACACGGTTTGGAAAATGGATTCATGTTGTATATTCTCATTATATCATTTTTGTAAATTTTTAACACAAAAAAGTTGCAGACTGCAGCTTTAAGTAAATTTCACTTGATTTTATAAAAGTGGCTGTTTAAAATAAACTTGCATAAGTGAGCAGAAAAATTTAGACATGTAGCTTACTATTACCTGAGACTGATATTAAAATCGTCTTTGCAGGTTCTGTGATTTGGCTCTATTTATTAATTTCATAATTTTATTTTTTATACCACACATATTGAAATTTAATGAAAGCATGCTTTTGGAGCATAAGACTGTTGCACAAACGATAGTTCAGGGAGGTTTTAAATGCATATTGCCCACTGTGCACAGTTGCCCTGAAGCCACCGGGTTGGCAGTGCAACCGGGCTTGGGCCCGCCATCGCTGCTTGCAGCTATATTAATTATTATTATTTTCAGAAGTCAATAATGACACTGCAAAAATGATTGTAGGCTCAACTTTTTAATGTAACACAAAAGTTATATTTCCACGTGTAGATTATGCCTAAAACGCCACATAATCAATGCTTCTCACAGAGACTGTTTATGAGTTAAATCAATCATACACAATCTATAATCATAACACAGACCAAGACACATTCACCGGCCACCCTGAAAGACCAGTAATGACAGTAAAAGTTTAATAAAGCAATAAATAGTTTACTCAGTAAACAGAATTCTCAATATTAGATGTTGGTTTGTTGAGCTCCAGAGATCCCTTGCGAGATTTGAACAACACTACACCTGAGAGGAAGTTTAACATTTAGAATACATACTCTTTTTTTGAATGCATTTATTCAGGAAACGTGACACTCCTTTTGTAACCAGACTGTCAGATCTGCTAGAAGGAGATCATTCACTGTCAGACTCGTCTTGTGTCTGTACGGCGTCTCGTAGGGCAGCATACTCTGCCATGTTAGGCAATCCTGATACTACACAACAACTCAGGGCACTGCGGTAAATGGTCATTTCATTTGCATCAAACCTGTGGAGAAAACAGATGCAGTGAATGCAATGAAATATAGCCTACATAATACTTATAGACTTATAGATATCTAATGCAGTCTGAAATGAAATGTGAGATTTAGTGTTTCTGGAAGTTACCATTCATCTGTCTTCTCATCGTAGGACTCTACATCACAGGTGGTGCCAATTCCATTAAAGCCTCCGACAGCAAACAACTGACCATCAACTACCTGGATTTTGAGGAAGGTAAAAGGAAAATAAATCATGTTTAACTTTACATGAATAAATCTTAGTAAGATGCAACACTTCAATTAAACAGGGTTGAATTTTTTAACTGTTGGAATTAGGTAGATGTTTTCTTAGTCAAACACATTGATCTTTGAAGATTGCTACAATTTTACGGTGTAGTTAATATGGGATCCACCATATTCATTATCATAAAATCATTATTGTCATTTTACCAGATGCAGATATTAATTGTCCACACCTCACCTCAATGCCAAAGTTGCTGCGTGGGTTGTACATTGCTGCAACATCACGCCAGATGTCAGTCAGCGGGTTGTAGGCCTCCACACTCCGCAAACGACTGGCACCATCATAACCACCAACCTTTAAATAAATAATTTTTTTATTATGTATTCTGTGCATTTGTATGCACATCCATGCATGCTATTTACACATTTGCAACCTTTAAACTGTGATTGTTCCATATTTCTATATTTGTGTCAGGGTTATTATAAACTAAATTATTTTAAAAATTATTTTCATGATTTGTTGTCATAAAATCTTTTCCTTTGTCAAATCAACTTAGATAATTAATGTAGTTCAGATAACATAATATTCTGAGTTTCTGTACATTAACCCAATTGCTTTCGTTGTATGAAATCAAATTTTTATTTTAAATAAACTCAAAATCTTAATGCAACCAGGTAACTTACTTTTTTAAGTTAAACCAACAATTCTTTTTTACAGTGCAGTTAACTGAAATATAATAAACTTTAACTAATTAACTTTAATAAATTATTAAAATATTAAAAAAACTTATTTATTTTAAACTTTAAACATATTTTTAATCAATAAAAACTATATAACTAATGAAAATGACAAAACACAACAAAATTACAAACATTTTAAATATATATATATATATATAACTTTCACAGATTATAATATATAAAACTGACAGAAATTACAAAAACATAAAATTACATTAATACAAATATTATTTAAAATATAATTAAAAATATAAAATAAAACTAATCAAAAACATTAAATATATATTCAAATATAAAAACTATAATAGTATGTCAATGATACATAACACTGATATGCGTGTTTAATACTCACAGCATACACTAGATCTCCGTAAGCGATCACACCGACACCACTGCGGCGGCTTCTCATGGGAGAGATGAGAGTCCACTGATCTGTTTCCGGGTTATAACTCTCAGCCGAAGAGAGACACTCGATCCCAGTAAAACCACCACAGATATAAACCTGACAAACACACACAAACATAACATACATGATGTTTGTGCACAATTATCACAGAGTCTCCAGCAGAAGAGTGTGGAGTCATGGGTGAGTGTTCTTACCCTGCCCTGCAGTGAGGTGGCGCTGGCGTCACTCCTCCGTTCATTCATGGGTGCTGTCAGTGTCCACTGATTGGTGTTTGGATCATAACGCTCTGCTGTTTTAAGGCGTTGATATCTATAAAAACCACCAATTGCATATATGAGCCCGTCCAGAACAGCCACACTTACATAGCATCGGCGTTCATGCATGGGGGCCACCTGCAACACATCAGATACTTTACATCAATGTCCAAACACACATCAATAGACCATCACATTGGTTCTGCCCTATCAGTTGCAAAAATTACAATGGTATTTACACAATTTTTTTAATAGTATTTGGAGAACCATTATTCAGTACTAAGGTCCATGACAATATCAAAGTAAAATCTGACACCGTGACTGGACAATGGTACTTTTTTTGTAAAGGAAGCTGAATTAAAGTTACACGTTGACCTACAACATTACTCACCTCGTGAAAAGTGTGAGTGATGAGATTCCATTTCCTCACGCTGTTGAAATACTCCACACCATCATAACCACCAACACAATAAACAAACTCCTCCAGGACCGCTGTACCATGATAGGCTCTGGGACGCTCATCGTCTTGAGTTACATTGACCCAGCGGTCCGCCTTCACATCATATGCCTCAATCTCATTTGTGGGGTTGCCGCCGCTCCATCCTCCGACGGCCAATAGGATCTCTGAGGGCAGACGTGGGCGTGTCAGTTGATGTATGAGCTCTTGGTTGGTGGATTCATCCATGCTGAGGTCAAACATAGTCTTCATTGCATTGATGATAACAGGCTTGCAGGCTTCATTCTCCATCACCAGTGGATTGTTCTTCACATTATTGATGAAGTAGTCTGATGGCATCAACCCCAGTCGAACCTGAAGCACAGTGAAGGGAGAGTTTAGACTTTCAGAGCTGCTAGACTGTTGCAAGGCTGTTGCTAAGCAGTTCAAAGTTCAAAAATGAAAAATTATTTTCCAAAATTTCTTAAGATGTTAAGACTTGTGTTCTGTAAAATGTATTAAAATGTAAGGATTAGTTCACTTTAAAATGAAAATTATCCCAAGCTTTACTCACCCTCAAGCCATCCTAGGTGTATATGACTTTCTTCTTTCTGATGAACACAGTCAGAGTTATATTAATAAATATCCTGACGCGTCCAAGCTATAAGTTATGAAGTAAAATATCTAGCTTCTGCAAGACCACCTTCCATATTGAACTTATGAAAAAAGCTTTTTCTGTAAGTTGAATACAAAAGGTGTAGGACGTAGCGAAAGCATTTTGAACTGGAAGAGGCATTAAACTTTCTTTGTAAGTTGAATACGGAAGGTGGTCTGGCAGAGGCTAGATATTTTACTTTATAACCTGTTAAATATGCATATTTTTCGTACACAAACGCATCGCTTTGCTTTAGAAGGCCTTTATTAATCCCCCGGACGTATGTTTATGATGGATGGATGCACTTTCTTCAGCTCATACTCATTGGTCCCATTTACTGCCATTATAAAGCTCAGATGCGTCAGGATATTTATTAATATAACTCTGATTGTGTTCATCAGAAAGAAGAAAGTCACCTAGGATGGCTTGGGTGTGAGTAAATCTTGGGGTAATTTTCATTTTAAAGTGAACTAATCCTTTAAGCGAGTTTATGCTTAAAACAAGAAAAATATCTGTCAGAGGAGGAAGAAAAATAAACTTGTTTGCCATTTGAATTAAGAATATTTTCTTACCCCATGCCAGGATTATTGTAGTTAAACTAAAACTAAAACCCTAAAATGAAATGAGGATAAACTTTAACTTAAATAAAATATTAAAAAACGACACCATTTCTCATTTTCATTTAGTCTGATGTATACTAAAATAACTAAAACTGAAATAAAATGAGATAGCTACAAATTATAGACACACTTAAACAAAAAAAAAAAAAATATATGTTAACACTTTAGTATGGGGAACAATTCTCACTTTTAACTGGGTGCTTATTAGCATGCATTTTAGCTGTTTATTAGTACTTATAAAGCACATATTAATGCCTTATTCTGCATGACTTTATTCTACATCCCAAAATCCTACCCCATACCTAAACTTAAACACTACAACAACTACCTTACTAACTATTATTAAGCAGTAAATTAAGAGTTTATTGAGGCAAAAGTTGTAGTTAATAGAGAATATGTGTTCCCCATACCAAAGTGATACCAAATTAATATAAATGACAAAACGACAAAACAAAATTACTACAATTTTAAATAAAATTATAGCAGAAATGTATCTTGACTGAAGAGTTATTACATATTTGTAATGTAAAACAAGACAAAACTCTCTGTTTTACCTTTGGCAGAAGCATGGCAATGGTTTGCTTCCTGTTTTCAGGTGCATAATTAATCCATTGGAGGACTGCTTCAAAAACCACCTTCTCCTGTTTAACATTCAGCTCATCCTTTCCAATGATTTCTTCAAGTTGTTCCAGCAAGAGCTCCAGGAACTCCTCAGGTTTGAGCAGAACCTCCTCAAAGTTCTGCAGGATGTAGTGCATTGCTTTATGGTGGAGCTTTGAGCAGGAAAAAAAGTCCTCTGTAAACCTGCAGATGCCAATGCAGTTCTCTGGGCATAAATGTTCCTCCAGGAACTGGCAGCAAGCATCAACAAGACCCCACACCAAAAACTGATCAGCCGCCAACAAGAGCTCTGTCACATTTTCTTCTGTAATGAGTGAAGATCCTGTGTATGCAAACTGAATAATCTGAGACAGGGAGTCTTGGGACATTCCTGGAATTTCATAAAATTGTTTTTCTGTGCTGCTCCAGTTGTTGGAGAAAAGAGCCCTGTGAACAAAATTCATTATTTGGACCGCTTAGGCAATTTCAACAATATGATGCTGGCAGTGGAAATTATGTATGTAATTATAATTATTTCTTGGTAATTTGCACACAACTGCAGTTCAAATGCTTCTCCTCACCTAAAGTAAGGGCTGAAGGCAGACAAGATGATCTTGTGCGCTCGAAATTCTGTGCCATCTGCCCTGATGATAACGTCAGTGTGTTCGCCCTGGAAACGTGCTTCATCAAACAAATTAAACGCCGTTTCACTTATGTTAGTGTACTCCATGTTCTCTCTGATGTTGGTCTTTAAATGTATTGAGTCTTCTCACCTCAAAACTGAGATCAAAGTAATCTCAGGTTTGTGTCTTTGTGGCGACCCAATGCTCAGCAGAGTTCTAGAATGTCTTTGTGACATCATAGTTGCAGAGCTTGAATATCAGTTAGTGTTGGCTACATAATTATCATGGAGAAAATTCTTTTTGCATGAAACATTTTCACAGTCACAAAGATATTAAAATTCATCTAATAAATTATTTTATTAGATTACAGTGACCTAAGCATGGGATAATTATTCATTTGAATATGCGATCACCATTTTGATTGCACAAAACACACACAATTTTTGACAGCAGGAGTTTTCTTGCATAGTGTGACCCCAAACAAGTTTAACAGAGGCCTGTATGAAGAGGTCACACAAGGTCACACATAAATAATCATTTTCAATCAGTATCTAGGGCATGCTGTAGTCCAGATTAAAATGTTAAAATGTTTACATTTGAAAATAAATAGCCTATTATGTTTCTAAGTATTTAGTGCTGAGGTGAACACCATTGCAAAAACAAAAATCTGAATGGCTGTTTAAAACATTCAAATATTGTTCAGAAACAGATTAGCAACTGCTTTGTTTATGATATAATATGTAATCATGTAATCCATAAAAAAGTAACTGTAGTCTGATTACGAGTATTTTAAAAAGTAGTTTACATTAATTACAAGTACTTGAATTTTGGAATCTGATGATGTAATCCAGATTACATTACTACCCAGCTCTGTATATATATACACAGAGCTTTTATTCATATATGAATAAAATGTGATAAACAGTGTTATTTCTCGAAGTAAACTTTCAGATTTTAAGTGTGTGAATATGTAATCTTTCAAGCAAGGATTTTTAAATGACATACATGACATAAAAAATGAAAATTATTATTATTACTATTATTGGACCTGCATATTCGTATTTTAAAAGCCATTTTTCTATGGTGAATGCTCGCTGACACCGAGCTGCATTACCATCTGTGTCCAGTAGAGGTCCAGATGTTCCTATAATTGAGCAGCATTCACATCTACCCATCAGATTCACTTTAACACTTTGCATCTGATTTATTTCATGACGCTTTTTTGTGGCTTTTATAATGAGGTGTTTCGTCAGCTCACAAGATAAGTAATGAAACACCACGGGTTACTGCGATTTTGCCTACAACAAGACACTCAATCAATATCTAGTGTTGGCTACTGAAGATCTGATTATTTCAACGAGTGAATTCATGCTTCACTGAGCACCGCTGAGCACGCGAGGCAAAAATAGAGCGTGTGCCCTTTGAATTAACAATAAATAAGTGAGGTTTTAAAATCCCACATGTGTAGTTTTGTCTCTGCAGTCGTGGGAATGGAGGCTGTTATGAGTTTCAATAACTGCTGCCATATGTCTACTTATTTGGCTTGAAGAGAATAGGAGAAATGCGGTTCAAAGTGTTTGTTTTGAATTACTTTAAGCCACTCTGGCATGTCAGTGCAAACAAGCCAAAGTGTTTAAAACATTAAAAACACACGCATAATGAGATGTGAGACCAGAGGTATTTTAGTGATGATGATGATGATGATGATGGCTTTCAAGTCTGAGTCTGCAGTGATTATTAATTGAGGAGATGCTGCTGCTGCTGCTGCTGAGGGGGATGATTTTCTGTGGATGAAAAGTGTAAATGAACATGAAAAAGCGTCAAACATCATCACCTTACATATTTCTTAATAGATCGTGTGTTCATGCACATCCAAATAGTCAGAAATGCCATAATTTTATGTGTACCACCAGTATATCTTATCACCTTTTCCCAAACAAAGAGTGATTTACGTGTGTTGTTGAAAAGAAAGAACATAGGGAGGGAGAAGACAAAGTGTTTTCCCCCTCAGCTACCAGCATCTGTAAGAGATTCCACCCAAACTCACCTCCCGAATACAGCACGGGCATCCGATAAACACACACACACACACACACACACACACACACACACACACCCCGAGTGAAAGAGGGAGAGTCACAGACAGCAGAGGCACTTGAGCAGAGGAGAGGGTCAAGACAGTCCAAACCGAGCGCTTCACTTCATTACGCAGACAGAACTCAACTCACGGCAGCACTAGAACTGAGCACACTGCAAGAGCTGAGAGGGGACGGGATTTAAGGAATTAAGCTTCACTTTGGAAGATCGATCGTGTCTGAACAGAGTTTTGTGGATTTGGTGCGTCTGGAGATCTGTGAGGATGCGCGTCTCGGTCCTGCTGCTGCTCTGCGCTCTTTTCGCAGGAGACGCGCACAAACTCTCCGCGCTCACGGTGGGTCACCACACACAACACTTTACAGTCATCGATAGTTTGTGCACAAATATAAAATAGTCTGTATGTGAAAATATATGTTTTATAGCATTTCTGACTGTTTAATGTTATTTAACCGACCAAATGTTTTGTGTTGTCATCATATTAGTAACAGACCTGAAAATAGAACATTTATTATTAGTATGAGGTTCGTTTTCTATATCTTTCTTTATTTTTTTTCTCTTTATACACTGTAAAATCAGCTAGCTTTTATGTGGCACCAAGAAAATTAACTGTTAATTAACAAGAAAAATATATAATTTACCCAAGCAAACATTTATGAGTAAAATCAGGTAGAAACTTTTGGTAATTTTAACAGTGTGGTAAAATATAGTAATTCTAATTTTATCATCAGAATGTTTAGTGTTTTTCTCTAAATATGCCAGTTTCACATAGGGTTATTTCAGGTTTCACACTGTTAGTTTGGGTTCATACTCAGAGCATCTTTGTGCTTGTGCTTGTTTTGTAAAGCGAGAAGCTCAGATACTAGAGTAAGGTGAGATGAGTAATCATGGGAATCCTATTTAGGCTCAAGAGTAGTGATGTTTGTGCACTCGCAATTCAGGAGGGTAACCAGAGATCCACAAGCTTTCTTTCAAACAAACACACACACACACACACAGAGAGAGAGAGAGAGAGAGAGAGAGAGAGAGAGAGTCTTTGACACAATGCAATCTCTAGCTCCCTAACATACCCTTAACCTAATAACCTTATCCCTAAAATCAAGTCTTGACCTTCAAACAGGCCTATTAAGGGGTCTCAGCAGTCAAAATGTTCTCACTTTATTCTCTTTGTCCTCACTCTGATTGTCTAAAACTCAAATTGGTCCTCACAAAGATAGCTGAACAAGTACAAACATACACACACATATAGCGAAAGCTACAGGTGCACACCCACCTCATGCTTTCCCTTATACTGTATGTGACAGGCGCTCGGTTTTGCCCGCTAAGTGCTGGGAACAGGCGATTTTCTCCCCTCCCTGCGGCCGCTGGCCTCTACATGGACGCCTGCCTGTGTACACAAGGTTAGGGCTGCTGATTGCGGGAAGCCGCTCCCCATTAACTGAGTGAGAGAGTGAGTGTAGCTTGTCCCGGTGGGACATGACCACTAGAGAGAGAGAGAGATGCACAGGCACATTGGTCCATCCAGAGTCTGGACACAGAGCAGCTTTGACGGACCTCGAAGCCCAAGCATTTATATGTCCAACCTGCCCGGCCCTGCCGAATGCCAGAGAGGCTTTGCACTTTCAATAGTGAGACAGGAAACGGCCCACTTTCTAATCCATAAATGTTGGTAAATGGTCAATATTTGTGTACCTGTCAGGAATTGCAACAAATGTAGTATATAATCAAATGTGCTTTGCAGCTGTTTGAGACGATGATATTTACATTTGTGGACACATATTTTGTTCTTTAACAAATGCACTGATAATATGCAAAGAATATATGCAATATTTAATGCTATACTACTGGATTTTTGCTGAATGCACAAGTAAAAATCACATCAGCAGAGCAAAAAAAAAAAAAAGGAAAAAAGTGCTATATATGGAACTATGTTATTTTAGTGTCATTGGGATACTATCATATTTTTTGATTTTCATTTTGAATTAGTATTTTCATTTTAGTTAAAGTTTTAGCAAGTTTTATGTTTTTTTTGTGTGTTTTTTTTTTTTTAAATATGCCTGTATAGTTTTATTAATTTTTGTTTTAGATAGTACATCAAGTAAATGAAATGAAAATGAGAAATATTGCCTTGGCAACTAGCTTACATTTTTAATTTTTTTTTAATTTTTATTTTATTTCAGTTATAACATTTATTTAAATTTTAAGTTATGCCTTTTTTTGTGGGTTTTAGTTTTAGTTAACTAAAATAACCCTGATATGGAATCCCAGGAGTGTTATTTTCTCACTGTGTTGAAACCGCTCAGCGCTCTGCTGTGATTTTACGCCCCTTCTGGGCCATAAGCTGCTGAGTTTTCACCTGGCATAGTGTTCCTGGTGCTGATGGAGGCTGTTAGCACCACAGCCAGAGATACAGTTGCTGTCAATGTTTCTCTGCTGGCATCTGCTTTTGCTCGGCCTTCTGGGATGGCAGCTATGTGGCACAGGCATGAATCAGAGCCTGTGATGACGAGGTCTCCTGGGCACCTGCTGCAGTTCGTGCCGGAAAAGGAAGATATGCTGTTATTTGAGAGCGAGTAAACAGGGGAATTCATTTCACGCAAACTTCTAGGTACGAACCTCTCGTTCCAGAGCAGCAGGGCTCCGTTTAAATAAACTGGCCGTCCTGAGGTGTCAGATTCACCTGTACTAGTCTGACGTTAGACACAGTTCAGTCAGTTGCTAAAATTACCATCTTAATCCCAGCAGAAAATCTGCATCCTGAAGCAAAACAAAATGGATTAGAAGACAATATTTCAGTTAATTTTATTTGTGGGCAAAAACGGTCAATTGTCTATTGTCAAAGCAGGCCTCAAAGTGAAGGCGCTTTCAAAACAAGCAGATTTCAACGCAGCAAATTCGTTTGACCAATCCAAAGCGAAATCAGCATTAGGAAATATTACATCCTCGACATTCCCGATCACGTGGATTCCTATTGAAATGACGGAATTTTACCTGAGAAAAATTTGCGAACGACAATAAATGTGACCGCACCTTAAATCAATCCATGAAGTGGATTATGGGAAGGAATGCACAGTTGTCAGGGTCAGAGTGCTGTGATTTACGAAGAAAAGCTCTGGTTGACACCCCTTCGTTCATTATTTACAGGTTGAGTGGGGATGCCTCTACATCTAAACTTTAACAAATGTCTGTGCTAACCTGGAGGTCAGAGGTCATCCCATCTCACTCCTCTTACTCAGCTTGGCAGAGCGGAATGTGGGAGGCAGATCAGTGCAGAGCAAACCCTCATCTACTTTCTCACACATACACACACACAGAATCATTATGCCTTGGCTTCCTGCGGCACCTTTCAACATGGTTTGTGATGAAGGTTGCTAAAAGAGGCTGTAATTGAAGGATGGGACAGCAGTTATTAAACATAATTGACCCAAAAGCATTATAGAAAATAATACACACATAATATTCATTTCATATGCAAAGAAGCTTTTTAAATAGACTTAAAAGGACAGTAGTAAAAGCATAAGTTTAGCTGTAAGGGTCAGAGAGACAGGGTGGAAAATGGTCATAAAAACATGATTAAAAAAACATTACTAACATAGAATCCCCTTTTTGTGAAGCAGAGTTTAATAAACACATTCTCACCCTGTTTGCGCCAGTAAAACTGTTCTGCATGAATATCAGATGCACATTTGCATAGGAGACGACTCGTAACTCAGCTGTGCCAAATACCTTTGAAAATCATTAGGAACAGTTCTGTTTTCTGCACCAGTTCCACATATAGCAACACATTTTCCACATTTGCTTTCCTGAGTATGACAAGTTTTTTCATGAGGTGAATTTTGAGCTACTTAAAGCAAAATTGCACACTAAAAGGGACAGTTCACACATGAGTGAAAATTCTGTCATCATTTAATCATCCTCATGTCGTTCCAAACCTGTACGACTTTTTTTCTTCTGTGGAACATAAAAGAAGAAGCCTTTTTTATACATACAATGGAAGTCAATGGTAACCAAAAACTGAAAAAATACTGTAGGTCAAAATATTTTATTTTATGTTTCGAAGAAAAAAAAAAAAAGGCAATACAGGTTTCAAACATGAGGGTGAGTAAGTAATGGCAGAATTTTTTTCATTTTTTTGGGTGAACTGTCCCTTTAACAGACAGAGAAGGCCAGTAAAAACGAATGTTTTGGTGGCTTCAGACAGAATAAAAGACAAGCATTTTGTTTGTCGTTCCTCCGTGATTTTCCATTTTTAAACTGCTTGAACCCGTCTTTCCTTCCACACCTCCCTGCTGAAATCCATGTATATCAGTCACTTCATAACAGGGGCTGTTCAAATGGTGGCCGTTATTCATACGCAAAACTATGCACCTGCACGAGAAGAAAAAACATCTTTTTTCCCCCTCATCCTTCACATGACTAGCAGCAGGCTTTCCCTTTTCTTGCCGATTTTTCACAGCAATTAAAGGCTTTTCTCTTTGATTGAGTTAATAGCCTGGATCTAGGCTGTCACTTTCTTCCATTTCCACTATGCTGGAGACTAACGATGCCTAGCCAATCCCAGGAAGCCCCCGTCGGGACCCTTTCACACGTCTGCGGCCTCTCTCTCGCTCTCCGCCGGGCCCCCATTGACCCTTTGCGGCCAAGGTGTGAGGGGCCTCTCTGGGTCCGTGGTCGGAAGGCCCCCCCTATCCTTTCTGGGGCCCCTCGGCCCCCATGTGGCCCTCTGTGGGACACAATGCACTCTCTGCTGGAGGCTGGCCCCTGGATCACTGCTTTCAATCCCACAATGCCTCACTGCCAAAAGGGCGTAATAGGATTTGAGGTTTGTGAGCTGGTGGGTCTTCTGAAAAATGTCATTTTTCTCTCTCCTCATTTCTTTCGGTTCCTCCAGCTTAGCTTTTCATCTATATTGTTTTTTTCTTTGAGAGGGAATGATAAAAACGGAAGAAAAGGGAAAAACAAAGGGGCGGGGCTGCTGTGGAGGACTAGAAAAGCGGTTCAGGAAAAACAGACAGTGGTTCGCTTTGTTTGCCCTTCTCTGCAGTAGGTTAGAAAAGACATTATATGTCATGAAAGAGACATGTTAACATGATGGTGGTCATACATCAGTGCCACATACACCCACAAACACTGGTGATGGCTTTTCAATCTGGCTATATAAAGACTTCATCAAGGTCTTTCTGCCATTTATCAGTCTTCTCACAGGAATGTTATATGCATCACTGTCTTAACTCCTAAAATTAGCTCCAATTAGAACCAAAAAGTCCTTCTACAACCTGAAACCTTTTTAAGTTTCACAAAGGATTAGTTCTCGCCAAGTTCTTCAGAAATACTGGTTCTCAAAGGTATCTAGAAACCAAACTGACCTGAAGAACTTTTTACTCTCCAAAGAGCCATTTAGCAAACTTAAAGGGATAGTTCACCCAAAAATGAAAATCATCATCATTTACTCACCCTCAAGTTGTTCCAAACCTGTATGAATTTCTTTCTTCTGCTGAACACAAAAGAAGATATAACCAAACAGTTGATGGACGCCACTGACTTCCATAGTACTTTTCCCCCCATACCACGGGAGTCAATGGAGTCCATTAACTGTTTGGTTTCTGACATTTTTCAAAATGTCTTCATTTGTGTTCAGCAGAAGAAAGCAACATGTTCTCCAACCAATACGACCATATAGGTCGTTTGTCACTTCCCTGAAATACGACTCATAGGAGCGTTTACTAAAGTGGCGCCCCCATCGACAACAGGACACTTTCATGAAATACGACCCATAGGAGCATTTGCTTTCATTTTAATGCATTGTTCCCTTTTATCTGCATCATATTTCAATTTTGCGTAGCTCAGCTGGTAGAGCATTGCAAAAGCAATATGCAATCATGTGATCATGCGATCGTGGGTTCAATCCCAGGGAACGCATTTGCTCATAAAGTGTAAATGCACTATAAATCACTAGGTTTAGGGGTGAAGTCATTAATAAAATTTAATTTTTGTAAATGGAAATAGTAGAAATAGTGTAAAAAGTCCACGCATTTTAATTGGTAATGACAGTCATACGTAATTTCATGACGACAGACGTAACATGACACTGTCATTATTTTTACGCCCACTAGAGGGCGCATGACTTCAAAACGTAAATATAGGTCGTAATATGGTGCTTAAAAAACGACCTATAGGGTCGTTTTTCCTTTAATCAAGCTACACAGTGAAAAAATGTCTAGGAACATTTATCTTACTCATTAATTAGTGATGCTTGCTAAAGCAAACATTTCAATTGTTCATACTTAGGATTAGTGATTTGAACAAACTGCTCACATTATTAAACTTCAGAGCATAACTTGCCATGCACGTTTAAGCAAAATACTTAATGCAAAATATAAACCGTACAATGCTTTTTCTAGGAGACTGGAATTATGGTTTTCAAAATAGAGAAATTATAAAATTATCTTTAGGCTTTGGCCTGTATGCAACACCTAGCAACCGCATATATGCAACACACAACAAATACTATTTGAAAACATGAATACAAAATATATTAATAAATAACACTGCTAGTGGCACAGAAATCGCACAAGTCTGTAATGTTTGTTCCGAAACAGTCCTGAATGTGATCCTGTCAGTGTTCTCATGGTGCAGAAAGCATCTGAGGTCTGTTTGGACTGGTTCTGGTGGTCCTCTGGTGTCTCTGTGACCAGCTGTTGATGCTGCATACAGACAGCGGTCGTGGGTGGTTTCAGATTCCCCCGGAGATGTTCAATGGACGTGTCTCGGTTTGGCTGCGGCTGAATTGATTGGTGATTATTTGGCCGTGTCTGGTTTTGTGGGGTCTCGTTTGGGTCGATTTCAACTGTTAAAGTGTTGAATCGCTAAATGTGTCTTGGCTATGATGAGATCTCTGTGGTGGCCGTGTTGGTTTTGTCCATGTCTAGGACGCCGACTGTGACCGAATTGAACTGCGTTGGCTGCGATCGCTTGGCCTGGGTGTGAGGATTGTGAACTCTGTCTTGGCGGAGATCGAGAGATGACCATCGTGGCCGATTGTGGCGGCGCTCCGGGCAGAATCTGTTTCCTGACATCTCTGTCGGGCCTCCTGCGAGCTCACTGACAGCAGCGCTGAGAATGACGGAGCGGAAGGGGCACAGGGTCACAGCTGCAGAGACGAGAGGGAGAGGGCGAAGGGAAGATAAAGAAAGCGCATGTGTGTATGAGAGACACAAAGAAAACGCAAGAGAGCGAACAGGGTGAGAACAGAGAGAGAAAGACTGTGTGTTTGTCGAAGAAAGAGAGAGAGGGGAAGAAAGAGATTTTGTGGTGGGACTGAGAGTTTCGAGGGGGGTCAGTGTTAGCCATGATCTCAGACAGCGAGAGTCTGTCAGTCACAAACCGACACACAGACCCCAAACAACGAACTCCAGACATGAGACCCTCTTATTCACAACTTAATGTTCATTCATTCATAAATATTCTGAATTAAGAGTAAAAAGCGGCCCGTCGTGGCAGAGAAGAGGATGACGAAGAGGACTGTTGTCCTTTTGAAATGCATTTTCTGTCGCACACAGAGACAGGATGTACTGCAGCCAATCAAAACAAAATTGAAATCACTTTTGGCCAAGTGCAATAATTAAACCTCAAAAGGGGTGTGATTTAATGAAATAAATATATTGCCTTCATGCATGTGGCAAAAAATAACTGTGTGCGGACTGAGAGACTTCACTTTCAGTCCAATTTGAAGGTCAAGTAAAATGTGAAAATAAAGTAAAATAAAATAAATAGTGACACCCAAAAAAAAAAAAAATCAAAATAAGTTGGCAATTTTTAATAAAATAAAATATGAAATGAAATATAATAAAATAAAATAAAAGCAACACCAATATATTTATATATAAATTACAAAAATAACTGTGGACTGAGAGTTGAATACAATGTGAGGCAAAATTGGTTCCCTTTTCATTCAGTGCGATTTTGAAATAATAATGACATGCATTGACTAGAGACTGTTCTTATATAGCTCCAGAGATTTTAAGTTATGTTTCATTTAAGCATCACCTTTGTCTCACATATTTCTCCTAGAATGCCTGAGGAAAAATTAAAATAGTCATAAATTAGACAATTGTTAACATTGTTAACATTGGTAAATTGGTAAGAGTAGAGCGATAAAGGATCTGTAAAGCAGTTCAGATCATTTGGACTAGGGAAAGTTAAAACTCAGACCTAGTTTTTATTGACTAAAGTATTTTAGCAAATCTGAACATATTTTCAGACACTGTTGAGAATCTTTTCTCCTTTTGTGAAAATTTTGAAGAAAAAAAATAAAATAAATAAATAAATAAATATATATATATATATATATATATATATATATATATATATATATATATATATAAAATTTTACAAATGAAAATACATTATATATAATTTATAAAATATAACCTTAAGTCACCTGATCTGCTATCCACATTTATTCTACAGCAGAGACAAAGGTCATACTTTCACAAAACATCACCAAGATATTAATTTAGTCTCATAAGCTATGAAAGAGCAGCCTCTGAGCAATAACATTTTCCTGTACATACAAGGGCATTCAGAAGAGAAGGACTTAACCAATAACTCATGAACAAAACAAAGCAAGTAAAAAAGGTTAGTTTGGTCTCTGTACTCTCACAACACCTCTTCCGATATGCCTGAACCAGCTTTGTTCGTTGCCTCACATTCATCTCAAACACACACACACACACACACACACACACACACACACACACACACACACACACACACACACACACACACACACACACACTTCCTCAGCATTCATCAACTCTAGATTTACGATCAGAGATGACAGCAGAGCTGTCTCCTATCGCCAGGGGCAAAGGGCTGATCCTTAAACCCCCTCTGAAACCATCTTCCAGGTGCAGAGTCCCTCACACACACACACACACACACACACACACACACACACACACACACACACACACACACACACACACACACACACAGAAAATCATTTGTAGGATGCCAGACTGTGCTAATTTTTGAGTGGGTAATGATCCTACCCATCAGCTTTATATGAAGAATCTGTTTCCTTTCAACACCACTTTCATTTGCTGTTTTCCGGCGGCTGATTTATTGTCCACAGGTGAGTGTGCAAGTGTGTGCTCTGCGTGTCAGTCCCTTTTCAAGTTATTTTTGTATTTGCCAGGTTAACCGATTATAACTCATCCAAACATTAAACACACACCTGTGCAGATAATGTCCCAACACAAAGCAAGTCGATTTCCTGTCCACTCTTGAATTTGACGATGAGGTGATGTTTGCAGTGTCATTGAACATTCCTGTGGTGCACAAAGAGCAAAATACACAGTATTCAATCAATGCGAGTGCGCGACTTGTTTGTGGTCGTACCTGTGCAGGTGTGAGAGTGACAGACAGATAAAAGCGCTGCCCGAGAGGCCGTCAGTACCTCTGCCTTTCTCCCACAATCCCTCATTCACAAACAAGACGTGACATGGGATGGGAGTTGTACAGGGGTTTGTGAATGCCATTTGTCTCTGTGTGTTTTGTTTGCACTTGTGTGTGTGTATTATGTGATATAT
Source organism: Megalobrama amblycephala (assembly GCF_018812025.1). Taxonomy (NCBI): domain Eukaryota; kingdom Metazoa; phylum Chordata; class Actinopteri; order Cypriniformes; family Xenocyprididae; genus Megalobrama; species Megalobrama amblycephala. Next base: position 10,305,604 of record NC_063053.1, read on the forward strand.
GTGACGGAACAATGGAACGGAGTGTCATGAGCTCAAAAGATGCCAAGCCCTTCACTGGCGACCAAAAACATCATAACATAATATAATACTTGGAATGTATTTGTTTGCACAAAAATGTTTATGCTGCTTTCTAAGACACTTTCTTTAGGACAGAGATGTATCCTTCCTGGAGATTACAATAATAATAATATCTGATAATAAATATATTTTATATTTTTATTAATGTATTATTATTAATATATTGAAATATAATTAAATGTTATATTAAAATTATATTATAAAATTCTATTTCTGTTTTTTTTAAAATATATAATAAAATATAATTATAAATTAAATCTAAATAGAATATCAGTTTGAACATTAAACTGAAATATATTTTTAAATATAAATAGGTTATTTGAATGACATTAATTATTTTATGCATTGTTTGTATTTTTATGCTTATTATGAAAGAATCACATTGTTAGCTTAGTAACATCTCTCTCTGTCTATCTCTACAGTTTCTGCGTGTGGAGCAGGATAAAGAATGCAATACGGATTGTTCCGGAGCTCCTCGCAAGCCGCTGTGCGCATCAGACGGACGGACCTTCAGTTCCCGTTGCGAGTTTCTCCGCGCAAAGTGCCGTGACCCTCAGCTGGAGGTTATCCGGGGGCCATGCAAAGGTCAGAGTTCACCAATCATGCGTGAGCTGCTGCTGGTTGGCCTGATGCCCTTTGTGGGTCAGGGTCGAGGCGAGCGGGGTTAAATCCATCCAGGGATAAATCATTCTTTGAGTGGGATTTTACAGAGTACAACACATTATCCTCTATGATGTTTTGAATTGTATTCTTAAGAGGCATTCACACTAACAGCGATTTAAAACCACAAAGCTAGTCATGCGACACGATTAATGCAGACCGTTGGTATAGCTCAGCTTTACTCCTTATTTTCCGTATCAATGCATCCTAAATTAGAAAAAAAAATTGTTAAAAAAAATTCAAATATTAAATAATAATAATATAAAATTTAAATAAAAATCCATTAAAATGCATTAACTTACTTTTTATGCCTCTGGAACAACTTTTCTTTTCTGATGGTGTAACCAAGGCCACATCGGCAAGGAAAAAAATCCTATGATCCAATAATATCAAAGCATAACATTCACTATCCAATCAAAACCTGATGGACCAAAGCAAGCTCTACAGTGTACTACTTCTTGTTGATTGCACATGCCATTTTATGTTGTCGATAAAATCACTATAATTGTACTGGGAATTAAGTAGGAAAAATCTAGCAGTACATAAAAATATACAATGACCGGTGCATTTTTACTAAATACTAAAAAAAAAAAGTAATTAGCTTGTGTGCTTTTTGAAAATCTGTGCTAAGATCAGGATGGAGATCTTGTCCATGTAAAAATAAATGTACAGTGGTGCATTCATATCTGTGAGAGATCAGTGGTCATTTGTATGAGAGGAGGGGCAGTACCCATTGAGGTCAAAGGTCAAACAGCTCACAGACACTCTCATTGTATTGGGCTCAGCCGGAAGACTCCCGTGCCCTGCATCTTTTCTTCTTCTTCTGCTCAGAGCTGTCTTTCTTTCTGTCTCCCGTACACTCTTTCTTTCCCTACTAGTAAGCACAATGTGTCATTCTTGCATTGGGATTAAAAAGGGTGTGAGAAAGAGGGAGAGAGGAAAAGTGGTATGAAAAGAGGATGAATTATGTTCTGCTAAAATAAAAAAAGAAAACCAAAAAGGAATGATTAGATTGGAACGGGAAGTATATAAATAATAAAAGCATAAATAATAATTGTTGCCGAGCATAAAATACAGCTATTGAACCTTTTCTTTTGCTCTGACCTATTTTTACATTTTTCCACTCTGGAAACACTCAGCGATCAGCGTCCTTGCTCTTTTATTTAACATATTTATTTAACACATTTTCCAACATCTATCCATGGCGATAAGCAAATGCCATGAGACTCTAATAAGCAATAAAATACATGATGCACACAAGTATTGTGTAAAATAGCCAAGTTTAAACAGACTGGAGTATATTTTTGTAATATTTTTCAGTACTGAATGATAAGGTATCCGCATATATATATATATATATATATATATATATATATATAGAGGCTATACCATCTTTTTTTTCCCTGCAATGCATTTTGGGATTGTCTTATTCACCTTTTTTCATTGCTTTTCTTTTGGTCCTCTCATGCCATCCCAGACAGAAAGTGTTTTAATGATTTGCCCAGTGGAGAGTGAGTTTACGTCTCCATTGAAATGAAATTTTGAGACAGATCAGTGACATACACAAATTCACAGATGCATTACAACCTGCTGGACACCATCACCTCACACAGACTCAACACAGAGATATCTGTGATCGTTTTACCACTGGACTGGCATAGAGATACTGATGACTCCAGTAGAACTTTTGGTCCAGTTCCCAACCACACACATGGATCCACCACTTCCGAAACATCTTGAATTATTCTGTGTCTAAGAAGTCACATGTCACTGCAAAAGAAACCAAGTCTTATTTCCTGCTTCATTTTCTTTCACAATTACCATTCTTTCCTTTCCTCTGAAATAATAAAAGAAAAAACACCAGTGCCACATCAGTCAGAGAGAGAGAACGCCAGAGGACTCGCCTGTCGGTTTGAATTTAATGCACTCGCTCTCTGTGGACTTTCTGTTTTCTATATTACACTGACACGATGAGCAGAATATTGACTGCGTGTTTAAAGTAAATGATGAGAAATAAAGGTTGAGGTTATATATAGAAAAGAAAATGGACAAATGAATCATCAAGTTTATAGTACTTTTCAAGATCTTGCTTTGGAGATCTTGAAAAGTACTATAAAGTTCAGGAGTCATGCATTTTTAAAGGGGCTCCAGTGGCAGGCCTGACAGATGATGATTGTATGAAAGTGGATAGATAATGGAGAATTTTCAGTTTACAACAAATTACCTAGAAATGTCCTGACTAAATTCAGACATGTGAATGCATTAATTCTGCCACCAAGTTTTAGACAAACACTTTTTATTTTTTTACTTACAATAATTTTGCACATTCATTTTCAGGTATACAAATAATTTATTTTGGAAGTTGCATTTAAAAATGTTTTAATGGTCATGTTTCGTAACACTTTATTTTAATGTGTTATAACTAGTTGTTTATTAGCATGCATATTACTAGAATATTGACTGTTTATTAGTAATTATTAAGCACATATTAATGCCTTATTCCGCATGACCTTATTCTACATTCTTAAGTTTAGGTATTGGGTAGGATTAACAACTAACTTACTAACTATTAATAAGCAGTAAATTAGGAATTTATTGAGGGAAAAGTCATAGTTAATAGTGAATACATGTTCCCTATACTAAAGTTTTACTGCTTGTTTCATACCTCACCTAATCCTAGTCCTGCACCACCTATGCGTGGGGAGGACAGTAACTGTTAATTATAATAACATGGATGGCTATAAAATTCATCTAACTTGCTGGATTTACCTGTGTTGTGTCTCCAGATACGTCCAGGTGTGTGGCAGAGAAGAAATACACAGAGCAGCAAGCTAAGAAACTCTTCCCACAGGTGTTCGTCCCTGTCTGCAACCCTGACGGAACCTACAGTGAGGTAAGAGATGGACGGATGGATGGATGGATGGATGGAACAGACAGACAAATAGAGGGATAGACAGACAGACAGATAAATGGACATACAGATAGATGGATAGACAGACAGACAAAAAGACAGACAGATGGATAGAGGAATAGACAGACAGACAGACAGACAGACAGATAGATAGATAGATAGATAGATAGATAGATAAATAGACAGATAGATAGATAGATAGATAGATAGATAGATAGATAGATAGATAGATAGATAGATAGACAGACAGACAAACAGATAGTTTACACCTTTAAGGATTTCTCTGTCAAATTTTTCTGCCTCTCTCTATCTTCTTTTCTATATTTCTGCTGTATTTGAATAACAGGTTCAGTGCCACAGCTACACTGGTTATTGCTGGTGTGTAACACCCAGTGGCAGACCCATCAGCGGCTCAGCAGTAGCCAATAAGAAACCCCAATGCCAAGGTACCATACTTCTACTTCTACTTTTTCCCCTTTATTCCAATGCATTCTTCAATCACGTTATCTTTCTTTGTTTGCAAAAGAGATTTTCACAACATAAATAATATTCCAAACTGATTCCAAACTGTAATCTCAACATTGTTTTGGCACAGGAAAGTTATGGAATATAAATCAAGATAGTAAGGCATCCAGAGCTCCTTGCACAGGCTGGAAACGTGGTGTCTAAGCCAGTGATAGCACTGAGCGACGCCAGAACAGAGCTAATCCTAATCTACAGAAACATTCCAGCATAACAATACCGCATAACCAAAGCCACATGCAGTAAACTACCATAGAACCATTGAACGCACAAAACTGAAACTCTATCACTGCAGGCCATGGGATCCTGGATCATAACGTTGTTGGCTTGGCTTTGTACAACAACCACAACTTCACTAGAAAAGGACCAATTAGATTTAATTGCACATGCAACAGCTTAATCAGTTAGGTCTGGGGGAGCATCACAAAACAAATGCACATTTGGCAAGCGAAGCGGCCGAGCTCAAACATTCTTGCTCTTTTACTCCAAGATAGTGTCATATGGCTTTTACCCCCTGCAGCCTCCATAACATTATCATGTTCCCCTTTAGAGGCTTAAAAGATAATTAAAAACGTAAGTCACTTTTCAAAAATAAAATCAACCATTCCTGGAACACTTGCTCTGATCTGCGGCACATATTTGAACATTCAAATTTATAGTCCAGTTAGAACGTACAAACTTCTAGGTGTAGGTTTGCTAAAATGTCAGCGTGAGTAACCTGTGATTGTCCTGTTGATTTTCAGGGTCCAAGAATGGTAAAGTTAATCCAAAGGAACCAGGAAAATCAGGTAAATAGCCTCAATGATTCCTTTTGATATGGTAAAGACTTTCATGAGGGACAGTCTGCTCTGGCAGCTACGTTTTAATGTGTGTGTGTGTGTGTGTGTGTGTGTGTGTGTGTGTCTGAACTGCAAGTTACGGCATGCCATTCTAATATTTTGTGAATTGAGAGTGCTGAAGTTGGTTCAGGGCTGAAAGTAAATGGTCGTATGTTGGAGTCGTTAAACAGAGAGACGCCATAATAACAGCCTTTTTGCCTTTCACAGTCGTTAAAACGAAATCGAAGGGCTTCACGGTTTTGTCATAGTACCGCAGTGAACATTAACCACTTCACCTGGATGTCATTTCTCTTCTTTCCAGATGAAGACCTTTCTCATGCACTACTAATGCCACTGATTTCCCTCCTTTCACAAAACAGAAGAGACTACCTGATCTTTAGATAATCACCTTGTTTTTTTGGTCTTTTTTTCCTTAGTTTTAAGAGGAATGTCCTTTTCATTTGAAACACTCAGATATGGGAGATGTGAAGGTTTTTGTTGAAGTTCATTCCTTAGATGTCTTACCTATTCCGAAGAGCTTATTGATTTTACTTACAAAAAAGGCACTGAAATATAATTAATAACTGAATTATGCTTAGAAACAGCAAGTTTGGTTTTGAATGATTCACCAGGCATTTTGCTTGAAGTTTTGTAATAAAATGCTAAAAATATGATAGAATCACTCTAATTCATTAACAACTTTCTAACAAACTTTCACATCAACAGAATCAGTTTTAAAACCTAGTGAACTGCCTCAAAAATCCTTACGAGATATATCATCAAAAAGTTGATTTATTTCACTAATTCCATTCAATAAGTGAAACTTGTATATTATATTCATTCATTACACACAGACTGATATATTTCAAATGTTTATTTCTTTTAATTTTGGTGATTATAACTGACAACTAAGGAAAATCCCAAGTTCAGTATCTCAGAAAATTAGAATATTGTGAAAAGGTTCAATATTGAAGACACCTGGTGCCACACTCTAATCAGCTAATTAACTCAAAACACCTGCAAAGGCCTTTAAATGGTCTCTCAGTCTAGTTCTGTAGGCTACACAATCATGGGGTAGACTGCTGACTTGACAGTTGTCGAAAAGACAACCATTGACACCTTGCACAAGGAGGGCAAGACACAAAAGGTCATTGCAAAAGAGGCTGGCTGTTCACAGAGCTCTGTGTCCAAGCACATTAATAGAGAGATGAAAGGAAGGAAAAGATGTGGTAGAAAAAAGTGTACAAGCAATAGGGATAACTGCACCCTGGAGAGGATTGTGAAACAAAACCCATTCAAAAATGTGGGGGAGATTCACAAAGAGTGGACTGCAGCTGGAGTCAGTGCTTCAAGAACCACTACGCACAGACGTATGCAAGACATGGGTTTCAGTTGTCGCATTCCTTGTGTCAAGCCACTCTTGAACAACAGACAGCGTCAGAAGCGTCTTGCTTGGGCTAAAGACAAAAAGGACTGGACTGCTGCTGAGTGGTCCAAAGTTATGTTCTCTGATGAAAGTAAATTTTGCATTTCCTAGAGTCTGGAGGAAGAGAGGAGAGGAACACAATCCACGTTGCTTGAGGTCCAGTGTAAAGTTTCCACAGTCAGTGATGGTTTGGGGTGCCATGTCATCTGCTGGTGTTGGTCCACTGTGTTTTCTGAGGTCCAAGGTCAACACAGCCGTATACCAGGAAGTTTTAGAGCACTTCATGCTTCCTGCTGCTGACCAACTTTATGGAGATGCAGATTTCATTTTCCAACAGCACTTGGCACCTGCACACAGTGCCAAAGCTACCAGTACCTGGTTTAAGGACCACGGTATCCCTGTTCTTAATTGGCCAGCAAACTCGCCTGACCTTAACCCCATAGAAAATCTATGGGTATTGTGAAGAGGAAGATGCGATATGCCAGACTCAACAATGCAGAAGAGCTGAAGGCCACTATCAGAGCAACCTGGGCTCTCATAACACCTGAGCAGTGCCACAGACTGATCGACTCCATGCCACGCCGCATTGCTGCAGTAATTCAGGCAAAAGGAGCCCCAACTAAGTATTGAGCGCTGTACATGCTCATACTTTTCATGTTCATACTTTTCAGTTGGCCAAGATTTCTAAAAATCCTTTCTTTGTATTGGTCTAAAGTAATATTTTAATTTTCTGAGATACTGAATTTGGGATTTTCCTTAGTTTTCAGTTATAATCATCAAAATTAAAAGAAATAAACATTTGAAATATATCAGTCTGTGTGTAATGAATGAATATAATATACAAGTTTCACTTTTTGAATGGAATTAGTGAAATAAATCAACTTTTTGATGATATTCTAATTATATGACCAGCACCTGTATATACACACACACATCATTAGATATTGTTATATATAAAACTAAAGTAAATTAAATGACTATTATCTAAAATTATTGTAAGCTTAAATATATATAAATTAAATACATATAACATTTAATAATTTTAATAAAGCATCAATAAAAACTATATGTGACCCTGGACCACAAAACCAGTCCTAAGTCACAGGGGTATATTTGTAGCAATAGCCAACAATACATTGTATGGGTCAAAATGATCAATTTTTCTTTTATGCCAAAAATCATTAGGATATTAAGCAAAGATCATGTTCCATGCAGATATTTTGTAAAATTTCCTACCATAAATATCAAAAAAAAAAATTTTTTTTGAGTGGATATGCATTGCTAAGGTCTTCATTTGGACAACTTTAAAGGCGATTTTCTCAATATTTTGATTTTTTTGCACCCTCAGATTCCAGATTTGCAAATAGTTGTATCTCGACCAAATATTATCCTATCCTAACAAACCATACATCAACTGAAAGCTTATTTAGTCATTTCAGATTGACCCAGAAAAAAATTGACCCTTCTAAATGGTTTTGTGGTCAAGGGTCACATTTTACCCAAATCTGTGTGTGATATTTATTTTAATGGTTACTAGAATACTACAGAAAACTAAAGGCTCATTCAATTGCTTGATCAATTACCTAGAGCATTCCAAATCAGTCACTCCTAAGGTTCCATGATTATTACTGTAACGTATGGGGAGCGGGACAACGGAGTTGGAGATCCAAGTGCAGGCTTTATTAATAAGAGCGTTGTCGTACAGGCAGTAGGTCATACACCAGCAAACAGATCCAGGAAAGGCAAGGCAAAAGAGTAATCCAAACACAGGCTATGGTCAAGGCAGGCAGCAAACAATCATCAAACAAGGAAACAGTCCAGGGTCAAAACACAGGCAAGGCTAGGCAAAGACAAGGAACACAGAGACAAGACAGAACAAAGGCTAAACACAATACTCAGCAATCTATGTGTGTTTGAGTGCAGCTTATAAAGGGTCACCGATGGGAAACAGGTGGGAGTGCATGATAGGTTCCTAGGTGAGGAATTGTGGGAAATGGAGTCCATATAATGAAAATAGAGCACGGACCCAGGGCACATGTAACAATTACTATAATACTGCATATATATCGTAACCATATGAGGCAGCTCACTAGGTTTCGGAACAGATCTATTGTCAGAGGTGCGGCCAGGTCAGTAGTGCACATAGCACGATGTTGACCGGGTTTCGTGTCTTGGGTCATTTCCCGATCCCACGCCTTCTCCTTCTTCCCACCATTTCCTGTTGCTGCTGGGCCGTCCTATGAAATAAAAAGGCAAAAAGCCACAAAAACATGGAAAATCACTGATGTGTTGAGCTACACTGAAATTTTAGAGTCATATAAATAACAGGGTCAGATCTCATAATACTTTATCACCTCATCAGAGTGCTGACAGTGGCTGTTCCCCAAGTTCCCCAACTGTTTCCCAAGGATGCTAGTAAAGAAACAAACACCAAAAGAGAGAAGGGGCAGTTTGTCTTCTGGCCTCTGATGAGTTAATGGTGACCCTGCTGAGGTTAACCACACCTGCGGCTCTCAGCATTTTAGATTCCTGTGGGCAAAGCGTCTAGTGGTCTTCCTTCATCCCTGTCTGATACATCCAATCTGTTTGTATGTGTTTGCATATTATTTTGCATGCCTGATGTCCAGATCGTTAAAGTCTGAACTAAACAAAAACATATTTTTAGTTAGTTTTTAACAGGGAATTAATGTTTTGCCAGAAACAGTTGACCAGCCATAAATATTTCTTATCAGTCATGAAAATGTATTTTGCATGACTGATTATATGACCTATATTATTGTATATCATTTTCCTTATGAATATAAGGTTAAGGAACATAATAGTTATTCTCACTATTAACTACAACTTTTGCCTCAATCAACTCCTAATTACTGCTTATTAATAATTAATAAGGTAGATGTTAAATTTAGATAGGACTAAGAGATGCAGAAAAGGGTCATGCAGAATAAGGCATTAATATGTGCTTTGTAAGTTCTTAAAAATAGCCAATATCCTAGTAATATGCATGCTAGTTAATAGTGAGAATTGAACCCTAAACTAAATTGTTACCCATTGTCTTGAATGAATGATTTTTTTACTACACTTGCAGCATCATATACAGTACAAACAAGTCTCCATCTCACAGTGAAAGGACACCAGTCACAAAAACATTATGACACAAAATTTGATCTTCAGATTTCAGTTTTGATGGCTTAATGTAAGGACATATCACCACAAAAGTTCAGAAGGGGAAAATACTTCCTAGATAAACAATATTCCAAAGCATATTTCTTAAAACGCCATGTATTATGTTGCAGGTCATTCTAAAGTTATACTGGCAAACTAGAGAGTAATGTTTTTTTACTCACTCTAGCAAATTTTTACTCATATTTGGTTCTTGGAGTGTCCATTTTGGGTGCGGTTTGCATATGTTTAACACCTTTGAGCATTTACAGAATTCTATATTTAAGCGCACTGCTTTTTGCCTTTATAAAGATGTTTCATGGTGTCAAGCAAAGAGATTAAATGTTTGAACTGTGTTTTTCTTTCAGCGAGTCAGTTATAACCACTAAACCTCTTTCCATCTCTCTGTATGTAGCCCTTTGTGTTCTACAGTTTGTCTTTCTTCTCTGTTTTATTCTGATTCTCCATCTCTCTAATCTGTCCTGGCCGGGCAATGTGCAAATGCGTTATGGCTCATGTGATGTGACTGTCTAGCTGACACTCGTAATTGTAGTTTCCTTGCAAATATTCTCCATTCTAAACGCAGATCCTTCAGCGGTTTTAGTAGTGGAAACCCAGCCGTCCACTGATGAGGAAGGTGAGTGTCACTGATGCATTTAAATACCGTTTAAGTCAAGCGTTCACTACACTCTTAGAAAAAGGGTTCTGTCAGGCATTTCATAGGCTATATAGAATCTTTCAGGGGTTCCCATCATGGGATCAACAGCTCATTAATATACTTAATCATCAGAAAAAAAATGGTAAACATGAAAGTATTAAGCAATCATTTAACACATTTCTCTTTATATAGAACCTTTTTGGCATAAAGCGTTCCTTAAAATTTAGTCAGGACCCCTATTGAACCTTTCTTTCTAAGAGTGTACGGTTTGGAACAGAACTAATGTTTTGTGCATTCGTGTGTGTTTTAGACATCATCTCTCAGTACCCTACACTCTGGACAGAACAGGTCCGCAGCCGAGAAAAAAACAGTACCAGAATACCACGTGAGTTACCGACAAACATCTGTTATCACTTTTCAACACAAAATGCTAACTGAGCTGGATTGGTTTTGGTATTTAGGGGAAGACAGAAAAATGTAACATCTGAAACATTCTCATTTATATATAGTTCTAAAACAAAAAATAGTGAGGTTGCACTTAAAGGTGCAGTGTGTAAATTGTAGCAGCATCTAGCGGTGAGGTTGCGAATTGCAATATAGAGAAGCAACACAGGACAAAGATGTAGTCATCTGAGACAGCAGAGAGTAGCCAGTCAAGCAAACACGCTCTGTAGAGCAGTTTGTCCGTTTAGGGCTACTGTAGAAACATCCCTGCGCAAAATGGCGATTTAACATGTAAGGGGACCCGCGGTGTATGAGATAGAAATCGCTCATTCTAAATGAATAAAAACATAACGGTTCGTTATATAAGGTCTTTATACACCACTGAAAACCTAGTTATGTATATTATATTGCATTTCTGTCAATAGATCCTCCTAAAATGTACACATTGCACCTTTAAGCCTGGTGCACACTGTACGATTTATAATAGTCCTTTACGACTGTTGTTTGTCAGACTGTACAGACATGATCCCCGCTGTAAGCCCTGTCACACTGTGGGATCTCAGTTGTCATTTAAGTCAAGACATTTTAAAAGCGGACACATGCAAGAAGACTCGTCCGGAGTTTTACATCATCAATCCGTGACACATTCAGTGATGTAAGCTGCATATACATGTGGGATAGAAATGGTGGCTAACAAACAAAAACAATCTCTAGAGTTAATTTTGATCATGGCTTCTCTTGAAAAGATCTGTAAGATCTTACCTCATGCTGTGGAAATACAAACCGGAAGACAGAACACAACGAGCGCAGAGCTGAAAAGGGGCGGGGCTACATATGGTCTATGGGCTATAACATTAATATGGATAGCTAAGATCATCTGATCTTGGAGGAAATGAATGAGAAATGACTGAGTGCTATTCTGAAACATTAAGAGAGAGACAGAAAATTACTAGGAGAAGCATCTGAGAAGCAGGAGACTGTCGGAGACAGTGTTATTTTTAGTATTATTTACGTACTGTACTATTATAGTATTTATTAATATTTTAAATTAGCTTTATATTGTAGCTTTATATATTTATATTTTTAGTTTTCTTAATTTTAGATTAAGTTTTACTTATTTTGTTATGTTCTTTTTAAATAATATTTCTAGCTTTAATTTATTTATTTTTTTGTCGGTTTCAGTTTTAGTCTTTTTAGTACTCATTTCAGTTAGTTGTCAAGGCTAATTTTTTTTTTTCTTCAGATTTTTTTGTTTGTTTTCCATCTATTATTTATATTTTACTTAATGTCAGCTTTGTTTCAGTTCCTGAAAATGGCTTTTAATAGTTTTAGTTAACAATAACAACACTGCTAGGAAACAACTGAGATCAAAAGCAAAAGAGACATATGCAGATTCTTATCTTTAACTTTGTATTATGAAACTCTGTTGCTATAGTGGCTCAAACACACACACACACACACACACACACACACACACACACACACACACACACACACACACACACAAGCACATATGTGAAGATCCAGCTCAGTGTGGCACTCAGCCATTGCCTGACATGTTGATCTAATGAAGGAATCATCAGAGATGTCATTAAAACCCATCTGGGAAAAAATGACGACATGAACTCAATAACAGATCTAATTCTGATGACATTATTACAGAGTTTGTGTGTTTCTAAATAGACTCATTTGTGTGTGTCAGTGTGTGCGTGAATAGCTTGACTGTAAAGTTCTCTTGATTTACAATCAATAAAACGTCAGCGCAGTGCAGTGAAAGCTGATGGTTTTGATTATGGCTGATTCGTTGAGGTCTAAAGGGTGATTATCACTATTCAAGCTCAGAATAGAACTGTAAGAAAGACAGAGACAAAGAAAAGATGTCTCTAGGTTTAAAAAAAAAAAAAAAAAAAAAGAAGCATTTTCTAAAACAATGCTCACATGAAGCCAAACACCTGACAACACCACAGAGAAAGAGAGAAAAAAGGGATAACTATAAAAGGATGTGGGCGAGAGAATACAGAACCTTAGAAAATGCATAGCAATGCACTAAATACCACTCAGAACAGCTTAGCAACACCCTGGTAACTAGGGCTGCACAATTTAAACCATTGTGTAAAATAACAGAGCCATGCCTGACTCTGCCCATGCATTCATTTAATTACATTGCATCCTTCCAGTCATATTGAAATTTTGGTTTTATTTCGATTAATCATGCAGCCCTACTGTTAACCACCTAAAACACCCTAGCAACCACCTTAGCAAATACACATTTAAAACCAGTCAAAACACCTTAGCAGCCACATAGGCCACGTACACACTGTAAGTTTCAGAAGTGACAACCGCATTTAAATGCGGGAGTGAATCCCCTAAATTATCGTTACGTGTGTGTACGGAACACGACTCACTCTCAAACTGCGATGATTGACAGCTTGGAAACCATAGCGACGTTCTGGCGTCTCTCATGTTTGGTATCCGTTATCGTGACCAAAGTAATATTAAAGTGACAAAACACTCGTTATTTTCAGCAATTTAAACACACTAACACTGTCGACGGAGGCGTCGTGTTTTATGCTTGGACAGCCTGTTTCACACAGCGCGCGCTCTTTCTGTGTTGCCATGGTCACTCACTATAAGCGTTTTTGGGCTTGTTGTTTAAGCTCGTCTCATAAAGCAAACGGGTTTATGGAGTTATTAAAGTGAGCAAACATGAATCGCGATTTTCAGCATAAAGCATTTGGATAGGCTTGTGCTTTCCCTGTGATTCGCCGCGCATACACGAGAGACAAACGTTACACCGGTGCACGTAAACGTCATTAACAACTAGTTGTTCAGTTCGGTTCCGTACACACTGCATAGAATTTCTGTTAATGCGGTTGTCACTACCTGTATTTTTCGGGAGTAAATACGGTTGTAGAATGCGGTTGTCACTCTCGTATTTTACTGAACTGTGTGTGTACAGAACGAGATTAAGCACTAAAAGGTGAACTGACAACCGAATTTAGCTGTAGTGTGTACGTGCTCATAGCAACACCCTGGCAAACACTTACAGGCTCTTTAACAGTCACTCCAAACAGCCTAGCAACGCATTAAAAATCACTCAAAACAAAAACAGCATAGCAATACCCTGATAACCACCCAGAACACCCTAAAAACATTGTGAATACCTTAAAAACCACATATCATATAGGCTATGCCCTGGCAACCAGTCACACCACCTTAGCACCCCTTTGACTTTTGAACTACACTCTCCCTCATTTCCTTTTTATCTTTCCTTCTTTTTTTTTAAACTCACATAATCTTGCTTGCATTAGATGAGGCGGCTCAAAGCGTTGCTGGAGAGCTGTGTTGTGGCACATGAGATGATTGGTTCCTGATGCAGAGAAATCTCACAGCTGTAAGGTTGCGCTCCATATGGATCATTCATGTGTTTCGAGCTGTCGTTGTGTGTGTATATCTGAGCTTCATGGCTAAGCTCATACTCAGGATTAAAAGAAAGCATTAAGATGCCATTGTTTTCCCAAAACGATGTGTTTTATGCAGCGATTCTCTGCCCAAGGTCACTGTCTTCATTCAAAGGCACTGCAAACACAGGCACACAGAGACAACGTGTAAATATTTATGCTGGTCGCAGGAGCCCCGTGCAGACGTTAACTTCTTAATGTCATAAACATTTCCACAGGCCCACCATAAAGCACAAGCTCTCACTTTCACTCTCTCTAACTGTATTTTCTTCTCTTACCCCCTCCAACATGCTGTCCATTCATCTCTCCATAGCTGAGGCATCACAGTCCAGTCAGTCACACAGACAACGTTCTTTAATCGGCAATTAAATTGTATTAATTTAATTAAAATGTGATTAAATTATATCAATTTAAATATAATTACATTTTAATTCTTTTAGCATCAAACAGCATTAACCAATACGTTCTTTTATCCAGCCCAAACACATGCACAGGATCATGTATATCACAAGCAAGTGAAGTATATAATCAAGGAATAATCAAGATGAAGACATATTAGTAGACAAGATATTAGTCAAACACTGGATTTTTTTGTATCCTTATTTTAGGTTGGAGCTTGTTCTATTTCATTCTATTCCTCTCAAGCTATTCAAAAAGATTTTTTTGAGGCTTGACAGCTCCTGGTCACTGTCTACTTTCATTGTACAGCAACACAGATGCTTGGCCTCTCTTCACCGCAGAGAACACTGACACTTACTCATTCAAATTGTGTCTCCCGCTGTATTTCACTCCTTTCTTCTGTCTACCTTTACCTCAGCAACCTCGTGTGATCAGGAGCAGCTGTCGGCACAGGAAGAAGCAAGACAACATAAAAACGAAGCAGTTTTTGTACCTGACTGCGCTAACGGAGGCCTCTACAAACCCGTCCAGTGCCATCCCTCCACCGGGTACTGCTGGTGTGTCCTGGTGGACACCGGACGGCCCATACCTGGCACATCCACAAGGTAATGTACTTTGCTTAAAAAAAGTATGTGTAGTGCAATTCTGCCATTTTAGCTCGGAATTCCTCTTTTTACATAAAAATCAGGTGGAAATTTCTCCAATACAACTACTAGGATGTTATTTCAGCATGTCTCTTTTACATCAGCTTTAACAAAATGGTATTATAAACAATTTAAAATACCTCTGGCGCCTCAAAGAAACAAATCCGTCCTTATTTAGTTGCCAAAATACAACTTAAGCAGTTTGTCTCTTTTGAAAGGAAAAACCCACCACTTGGCTTTTAAAATGGTAAGTGCCAGTCGACTTTCTCTTACAGTACATCTAATATACACCCGGGGCAGGTCTCTTTATTTGACTTACTATGGGGTACAAAATTGAGCTTTGGAGTCTCTCAGGGACCAATACTTGGCCCAATCTCATTTAGTCTCTTCTGACATTTCAAGAGCAACTTGATAAGAACAGCATCCTTTATGTTAAATAAACCATCAAATCATTTTGATTAACTGGTTGCACAACCAGCTCAAATCTGATCAAGAAACCTGGCAGAATGACAAAACATTGTGAGTGTGATTGTCAGGGGTCAGTGACACCCGCTGTATTCGGGGGCACCTTTAATGAGCTGCAGGAGTGTAATGGAGTGATGCTGTGGATTTCTGACCATCGCCAAATGTGGTATTGAGTTAACAAAGCCTCAGGCAATGTGCCAGACAGCGCATTAGAGCGCGCATGGAAGTGCTACCTTCCCATCATCCTCCTCTCTCTCTTTCTCTGTTCTTGGGGCAGGTCGCCTGGCAGTGATTGGAGCACATTTACTCTCCTAATGGGGCCATGAATGTTTCTCTTGTCTTACAATTCTTACTCACTATTTCTTTTACTCACTTGTCCACTTTTCTTTCAATCCATTCCTCTGTTTCTGGCATCTTGAGGCGAACTTCTAGTGATTGCATCCTAGTGCAGTCGTTGTATCTATGAAAAGATAAAGTGATCAAAAATTCTTCAACAGCAATATTTAGTCAGAATCACTGAATGATGACCCTGCACTGTATATATACAGTGCAATATATACTGTATACTGTGCACAAGTCTTAGGAACGTTAGTATTTTTAAACACACACACACACACAAAAAGGTTTTAAACCAGATATTTATATATTTATAAGCGTCTTGGAGACGTTGCCGAAGTTCTTCTGGATTTAGTCTGTCTCAGTTTTTTCTGTTTCTTTCTTTGTGTGTGTGTGTGAAAATACTAACATGGCTAAGACATTTGCACAGACAGACAGATAGATAAACTGAAAGACATACAGACAGACAGACAGACAGAGATATATAAAATAAAAATAATAATGAAAGTTCATTGTACTTAATATAGAAAAAAGTTGAGTGTACTCAAAATTTGATTGTATTAAGCTGAACTTAATATTACTGAGTTGTAGCAGATTTCTAATTCCCAGCCTATGTGCGTCAGACTGTATAAGGAAAATAAATGTTGCAATTAAGTGTTATTTTGTGTGGGGAGATTGTAACATAGTGTGACATAAATTAGTGTTTAATGTTTGTTATGTTGGGATTTACAGGGGGTTCTGTTATGTTAGTTTTGTAGGGTTACCATTGTGGTGAGGAGTAGAGCCTGTGGTTAGGTTGAGGATTGGCTGTAAAACTTTAAGACCATATATACTGTATGTTGTTTGATTATATACATGCAGGTATATAATAATAGTCTCTTTGATAGTTATAATAGCATGTGTTATTTGCTATCTAACATTTAACCATGAAGATCTGAATGTGATGTTTATGTAAATGAACTGTATGTAATTAACATTATGATGAGTTGGGCGAGGCTGAGAACTGTAAGAGCGAAGGGATGCCGGTGACGTGATTGTTAATGAGAGACACCTGTGCACCAAACTGGCCTTGCTCCGCTTCCATTGCTCTCAGTTCTACTAAGTTCTACTAACTTAACATAATGAGTTAATTTACTTAAATGTTTTGAACTTAAAGGTGCCCTAGATTCAAAAATTGAATTTACCCTGGCATAGTTAAATAACAAGAGTTCAGTACATGGAAAAGACATACAGTGAGTCTCAAACTCCATTGTTTCCTCCTTCTTACATAAATCTCATTTGTTTAAAAGACGTCAGAAGAACAGGCGAATCTCAACATAACACAGACTGTTACGTAACAGTCGGGGTGTACGCCCCCAATATTTGCATATGCCAGCCCATGTTCCCAACATTATGAAAGGCATTAGACAAGGGCAGAATGTCTGGATGTGCACAGCTGAATCAACAGACTAGGTAAACAAGCAAGGACAATAGCAAAAAATGGCAAATGGAGCAATAATAACTGACATGATCCATGATATCATGATATTTTTAGTGATATTTGTAAATTGTCTTTCTAAATGTTTTGTTAGCATTTTGCTAATGTAATGTTAAATGTGGTTAAAGTTACCATCGTTTCTTACTGTATTCACGGAGACAAGAGCCGTCGCTATTTTCATTTTTAAACACTTGCAGTCTGTATAATGCATAAACACAACTTCATTCTTTATAAATCTCTCCAACAGTGTAGTGTTAGCCAGTTAGCCACAGAGCATAACCTCAAACTCATTCAGAATCAATGTAAACATCAAAATAAATACTGTACTTACGCGATTAGACATGCTGCATGACGAACACTTTGCAAAGATACATTTTGAGGGTTATATTAGCTGTTTGAACTTTTTTTATGTTGTTTAAGGCAAGCGCGAGCTCTTGGGGCGTGGAGCACGAGATTTAAAGGGCCACACACCCTGAACCGGCTCATTTCTAATTATGCCCCAAAATAGGCAGTTAAAAAAATGAATTTAAAAAAAATCTATGGGGTATTTTGAGCTGAAACTTCACAGACACATTCAGGGGACACCTTAGACTTATATTACATCTTTTTAAAAAATGTTTTAGGGCACCTTTAATGAGTTTTACAGTGCTCCTGTTCTGTCATCATTTTATGCCAATGTTAAGTTTTGTTTAGTCTTATGTAACTTTATTACTTTGAGTTTGATGAACTTAAACCATTTACGGCAATCTGTTTCCTCAAACCATTTAAGTAACAATATAGTTGTTAAGACTTAGATTTGTTACCTGAATTCAAATTGAATGAATAAAATAAACTTAAAATCTTTAAGTCGAGTTAACTCTAATGATTGGCTAAACCACCACTAAAATATAAGTGAATTTAACTCAATGTAAATGAGTCTACAGTACTGGTTTTAAAACTTAAATGGTTTACAGCAATCGGTTCCATCAAATGTTTTGAGTTACCGTAACTTATCGGGTTTTACTGTGCATTACAAGACAGACAGACAGATCTATCTATCTATCTATCTATCTATCTATCTATCTATCTATCTATCTATCTATCTATCTATCTATCTATCTATCTATCTATCTATCTATCTATCTATCTATCTATCTATCTATCTATCTATCTGTCTGTCTGTCTGTCTGTCTGTCTGTCAGATAGATAGATAGATAGATAGATAGATAGATGACTCTTTACTTATTCAATATTATTATATTGTCTCCCTGTTATTTAAAACAAAACAAAAAATCTGAACATTTTTCTCAGCATTGGTGGAATATTTTAGCTGTTGGCCTTGCCTTTGTACAAACAATAATGCTTTGTATTTCACTGTTTCTCTCTCTCTCTCTCTCTCTCTCTCTCTCTCTCTCTCTCTCTCTCTCTCTCTCTCTACTGTAGATTTGAACAACCAAAATGTGATGGAAATGCCAGAGCCCATCCAAACAAACCAAAGGACCATTACAGGAGCAGACATCTGCAGGGTGAGCATAACTGTGTGCTTCTAAGCAGATGTGAAAATATTGTGCAAGGTTTGCTATGAGAGCGAGATACTTCACAACTCAAAACTAGCAAGTGGACAATTTATAGAAACAAAGCTGCAAAAAATGAGAAAAAACACCTTTTTACCAAACAACTTTACTAATATTATAAGAGGACCTAAAAGAAATAAATAACAAAAAATGTACATTTAATACATTACGTGTTATTTAGTAGGTGCACTACCAGTTTGTGTTTGATCTAAATTTTCATTCTTATTCATTTAGGAAAAATGCATGTAAACATAAAACACAAGGATGTATGTGTATCTATATGTTTGTGTTTGCATGTGAGCTCAAGTCTGCACAGGTATGTGTGTGACATCTAAAGTCTAAAACCATCTCCTGGTTTCCCACGACCCTGCGGTCCGCATAGACGACAGATGTTAACAGATCATCTCACTGTGGAAAGGGGAGGTAGAAAAGATAGATTACAATAGATAGCACGAGCCTAGGAGGATGACAAGGAGGGATGAGTGTGGGGGAGTGGCTGTGACGAAGAACAGAGGAAAAAGGAGTGGAGGGCAAAGATAAAAAAACAGCAAAAAGGAAACGAGGGAGTGACTTCCATTTCCAGCATGAATTAATTAATTGATTAGATTAGATTACATCTCTGTATGGGGACTGTGTGGTATATTTAAAATTTACAGATTCAATATCCTGTTGTTGAGAATATACACTATTATTCAAATACCTACCCTTACAAAAATGGTATCAGATGGACATGGTATCAGATGGACTAATACTGTTGCATTTTAATATCTACCATGATGCTGAATGATTTCCATTATAATGTGCCATGGTATTTACAGCACATTGTAAGTATAGTGGAAATGCCATGGTACTTTTTTTGTTAGTGTAAGTACATGAGAAATGCTTTTGTACTTTGTCTCAGTCCCAGATAACAGATTCTTGAATAACCCTGGCCAGACTTTGACTAATAGGATTATCTTCATATTTTAATTAAGATTAAGTCGTGAAATGGGCTTTTGAAACAGTATGAGGTGTGAGAATGTATGTGCGTTACTAATGTGTGCTATATATTTATATATCTTTTGGAATCAGCCAACACCTCCCTTTGGGAATGTCTTCAAAGGTAAAATGAAAAGTTCATTTTTATTCTTAAATTATTATACTTCAATTATTATAAATTCTAAAAATGTGAATAAGAAACTTATGCCGTCCAATTGAGACAGATACATTTTTATCAGATAAGAAGACATGTGCATAAACTAAGATGGAAACACATCCCTCGATACGCAACAAAAAATCCATGTGATTTTGCCTCAACAGAGGAAGTGATTGGATAACTGGACTGACCAATGGATTAGTTTCACTGCACAGCATCTCAAATGTTGTTTTAGTTATTCTGAAATGCCTGAGCCAAAGTCTGTCATCAAAATGATTTGGTTTAACACCCTCCCAGAAGTGTCTCACATGATTTCCGTATGTTCCCAAACACCAGGCATCTGAACGCAAGATAACATGACAGCGTTTATTGCGTTTCGTCTGTGCTCTCTGAGATGCATGTCATTTATGATGTAGGGAAAAAGTCAAAGTGGCTTCCACTAATTTCAGCAACTTCCATTTTAGGTAGTACACAGTAAAATCCCCAGAGTTAAATCAACTCTGTCCAGAGAACATTTGGTCCCTCTCTAAATACTGTTAAAGTAACACTAAAGCAGAGTTAAACTTAATGAGATAACTGATGATTGAACATTAATGATGAACACCTGCTGTTAACAAGCAGAATCACTGAAGAAAAGAGAAACACAAGAACTACAGCTGACTTCAGCCATAGCCTTAGATGAAATCAGCTAAAGATAAAAATTATTAAATCTCTGAAGACCTTATTAGAATGTATATAGAATGTCTTTTATCTTCAGTTGATTTCATCTAAGGCTGTGGCTAAAGTCAGCTGTAGTTCTTGTGTTTCTCTTTTCTTCACTTATTCTGCTTGTTAACAGCAGGTGTTCATCATTAATGTTCAATCATCACTTAATTAATTGCTTAATTATCTCATTAACTTGAACTCTGCTTTAGTGTTACTTTAACACTATTTAGAGAGGGACCAAATGTTCTCTGACCAGAGTTAATTTAACTCTGGGGATTTTACTGTGTAGGTCTCATTATTTCAAATGACCTTAATATTGAATTTAATATTGTATTGAATAATATTGAATCCCACTTATATGTTGGCAATATGAATCTGTACTGCATAGTAGAAATGACCAAGCTTAGTATGTCTGAGATGCAGATTAATTGCTGGTCTTAGTCTCCACTACTAGACTAGCTTTGTTATTGTGTGCTTTGGTAAACATTCTAATATCTCAATATGTTAACAAATAATCCTCTGTTCCTCAGGTGTGTGTGTGTGTGGACGTTCAGGCTGCCAGCAGCATGTGTACAGGTGCTGTTGTGTGAGCAGCTCTCTGGTCACGGCTGGTTAATTGTGGTGTAGAAGGGGGGCTGATGGGGGCCGGCGGCTGCTGGCAGCTAAACGTCCACGATCCACTGCCAATACCACAATTCTCATGATTTTGATGCAACTTGAGAGCTTTTATGTAAGATCCACAAGCTGCGGGATTCTGGGTAATGCTGAAATGTTGCAGGATCTGGATGGGTTTTGCTCAGTAAATTCTCACTCAGCATTTTAATCAGGTGATATATAAAGGACATTTTTTAGCTGGAGAGTTCAAAATTAATGGGATGTCATTTTCGTCTGTAATCTTGCTTGTTTAATAGAGTGCTGCATTGATGATGTATTTTTTTTATGCCAACTTGGAAGTTAGCATCACCCTCGTTCCCTCAACCAAAACCCAATAGGATTTTTCCACTGGCTTTTGGATTACTGCAGAAAATAAGCTCTGGGCCAACCAACAAAAGTTTATAAATCTTACACATTTTGAAGCCTCAATACAATCACCAGAAGTAAAAAAGCTAAAATTAGGCTATAAATGAACTACATCACGGTCACACGACTGTCAACATCACCAACAACTCTTTCAGTCTATACTTAAAAAAAAATTCCCTGAAAGTTTCAGTTAGAATAGTTTGCAAGAGTGAAAGTTGGATAGTGAGTATATGAGTTGTCCTGTTCGGCTGATGACGTTTAATGTCCAACAACCGCTGTGCCATTTAGACACTTATTAGCAACTGCAATTTTAAAAGACAAGTAAAAGCTTATATAAAACACAAGAGGATATTACTGATATATTTTATGCAATGGAATAAAATGTGAAAATATCTTGAGCTTGTTTTCACCACAGACCTTATTTCAAGCATTTAACCAAAAACCCATTGACTTCAGATGATGGAACCAGAAGTGCTAAATTGCAAACTCATGTCCGGGTTTTGGTCTACAAATATACTGTATGTCATCCCTGAAGCAACCTACTGGACTGCCTATGCTGCATTTTCTCTAATAACTCAAGCAATGCAGCTCAGTCAAAATTGAATGAATTCATATTAAAACCGAACCTGAAAATGCATTACAAATGATGTTTTCTGATTAATGTAAAATTCAAAAAGCATTCTCAAAAGGTCAGAAATGTTTGTTATTAAGCGTCTAGACTACACTAAAAGTTATGTAGTTTTTATTGAAAAAGAGAGAAGAATGCAGGCCCTCGTATGAACAGGTGGGACGGATATTTTACTGTGTCTGGTCTCAGTGAGCAGTGAACTCACACAGATCGTCAGCATAACACTCACTCACAAACTGTCAGCATTCTGTGCTCATCTTGTAAACCTGCATACGTTTAAATATCTTTTTTTTGCCCTCTTTCCTCTTGTTTGAGGACTGTTTACCTGAACACTCACACACACCTGTTCACAAGGACCTCTTACAACCAGAGAATCTGTTGCCCCCGGGCCTGACAATAAACAACCCAGCATGTGAAGACAAATGCGCGCACACACATGCACACGCACTTTCCCTTTCTTTATTTGAACTGACAAATGGATATGATAAAGAAGGCGTAGGAGTGTGTTAAACTCCCTAGGTTTTTCAACAGCCAACACTGATATCTAAAGAGCAGGTTGGCCAATATACATGTGCATTTACTTAACGCAAGCTACTGAAATTAGATGGACACATTTGCTGAAATAATAATAAAAAACTTATTGTATGCCAGATTTACTTAAAAAAATACAATTGCCATAAAAATAATGCCACAATCCAATAAAATCCTAAAAACAGGCTTCATTTTCAATATGCAAAATACAATTTCTCATTTTTGTGGTGAATTATGACATGGACATGTTTCTGACTGGTTTGTGGGTTTCACCCAAACATCAACAGACCACAGTTCCCACACACAGCAGACTTTTACCTGGGACCATAAACCTAAATCCTCTGATTGATTGGCAGCTGTCATCTTCCTCAGACAGGATAGGGGAGGTCTGATTTTTACGACAGGGCGGCAAAGAATCTCTGACGCCGTAACATGGTTTAACTCTCCTACTCTCCACCATCTTTAAGAGCAGTTGGTGTTAAAACAGTGAAACGTCTGTCAGCTTTACATCTTCCCAATGTTTATTGGGCCACCTATGGCGCCAGTACCCAAAATAGTCACTAGTAAGAGAAGCATGATATGCTAGCAGAACCATACACCATCGTATATCATCAATCATGTTGATTTGGTGCTCAAGAGTGATTTCTTAATATCAATGTTTAAAACAATTTTGCTGATTAATATTTTTGTGGAAACCGTGATAAACTGAGTTAATTAAAAAAACACAATAATGACAGAAATGCTCACTGAGTTTTTGTGACAAAATAACATATAGTTCAATAATTAGGACCAGAGCAGGAGAGTTACATGAGGTAATTCAGTCACAACAGCCGTTTATGAGGGTTCATAGCTGTTTATACTAATAACCTGAAGGTAAAATGTCACATGAAAGGACGCTTTGTTTGCTTTTAATCTTTTTCCCATGGGATTTTATAAAACAACTGCTTAATGACACTAAAATCCAATAAAGAAAGAAAATATAGAACAGTTTTGCCATCGAAAGTGAAGTACAATATAAAGGAATAGTTATTTCAAAATATGTAGTTCTATCAATAACTCTTGGAAGAGTTTATCATGGTAATGTTATTTAGTAGGAATGTCAATTGATTCAAATATTTAATCGTGATTAATCGCATGATTGTCATGAGTTAACTCGTGATTAATCGCAACTTAATCACACATTTTTATCTGTAATCTTTATTTTTTTTTTCCGTAACAAAACATTGAAAGCTCAGCCAAACAGCTGATCATAGCTGTACAGGGCGGGTTTTTATTTCTCATCTCCATAAATATATATAGTAGTAGAGCTAATGCAAGGGCTAGAAATCAATTGGGGTTATCCTTTGCTGAAACTTCCTCGTTGTTGTGGAGAGCGCAGTGCATAGCAACGACAGACACTCCAGCAGTGCAAATGCTTTGGAAAGAAGCATGCTCCAAACTGCTACAGCAAACACTGACCAGCTATTTAAATTCTGAGCAGCAAGCTCATTTGCCACAGATGCAGCAGGAACCAATCAGCTTGTGCCGTGTAGTTAATGTGATTGTCAGCAGGTTGCATTAAGGACCCATCAGCCTGCGCCATCTAGAGTTTCATGACAGAACTTGGTATTTATTCCAAAGTTGTACAAAGTTATTTTAAAGACCATGGTTCTTTTCTGTCCCACTTTTTCAGGATGTCCTGGGGAGAAGAAGACAGAATTCCTGACGAGCGTGTTGGATGCATTGTCCACGGACATGGTTCACGCAGTAACTGACCCGGCCTCTGCTGGCAGGTAAACAAGTGTCTGAGAATTGAGAAATGCAGATGTAATGGGCCAGTTCATGAAATGAACTGACCCTGCCTGCTGTGTGGTGCACAAATATTTTCTTAGTTAATTAGCTGACTGACTGGAATAATTCCCATGCAGCTAACAGGAAAAGTTCTGAGAACTGAGAACTCATCATCTGGTCTTTAGTAATGTTCTTAAAACATTAACATAAAAATATTATTTGTACATCATTATTTTTTTCTGGATGTTCAACTAAAAAAAAAAAAAAAAAAACGTTTCAACTTTTCAGAATGTTAAAGAACAAAGTTTAACAGTAACATTCTCATAATGTTTGCAAAATGATAAAATGGAATGTTCCCTCAATGTTCGCATAACCAAGAAAAACTTGGACGCTTTGAGCGTTCAGAGAACATTCAGAAAAAAAATGTTTACCTAATGGGAACGTTAGCAAAACGTTCTTAGAACATTTTTTTATTAGCTGGGTTGATGCTACTATTTAGGTCATTTACTAAAGAAAGGCAGGAAAAGAAAAAACTTCATCTTATATTTTAATACATTGTGAGTTTCACAGACATTTAACCAGAAAACCATGTGCATTAAAACATGTTTGGTGTTTGCCTAATTGTGATTTTTCCTTCATTCAGAATGTTAGAGCCAGACCCCAGTCATACTCTGGAAGAGCGAGTTGTTCACTGGTATTTCAGTCAGCTTGACAAGAATTCCAGCGGCGATATCGGAAAGAAAGAAATCAAACCATTCAAGCGTTTGCTGCGTAAGAAATCCAAACCCAAGAAGTGTGTGAAGAAGTTTGTGGAGTACTGCGACATCAGCAACGATAAGGCCCTGTCTCTACAGGAACTGATGGGCTGTCTGGGTGTCACTAAGGAAGAGGGTGAGTCTCACTGTTTCCTCATAGATGACCCAGATATATGGGTATTTCCACACTAGACTTTACACTGCATCAGAGAACACTGTGGATACTTTGATTTGAAATGGTAGTGGAAAACACAATAGTTTTGCAAAAAAAAGTGATGCTCTGATGTTGAATGCACTGTTTAATGCAATTACACTACAGAATTACACAACTGCACCATACACTACAGATTAAGCAGTAATATTGTGAAATAGTATTACAATTATAGACCGCTGTCTACTTGAATATATTTTAATATGCATTAATGCATTTTTAAACTCTATGCATTTTGCGAAAGAAGATTGTTTTGGTTGTGCTTCTCGGAATTCAGAATTTCTGCAAGATCCAATTTGTACAGAAGCCAGGAAAAAAGTATTTTTTCCCCCCTCATAATTATAGAAAATAAATTATGAGAATAACTGAGAATTATAATTATGAGAAATAAAAGTTTATTTCTCTGAATCATGACTTTATTTCTATTAATGTTTTTTTTTTTTTTTCTTATTTTAAAATATCTCATTAGAATTAGAACCTGTTTTACAAATCAGTGGATTCACAGAATAAACTCTAGTATGCAAGCATTTGCAGTCTATTTTCTGATTGGATGAGGGAGATATTGACAGTGAGCTCTAAAAGATTGTTCGAAGACTGTGTGGTCGTTTTAATTGACTATGAGTGTTTGCATTTGTTTAATAACTTTCTCAGAAACAAGCCGTATTTCTGTCATGTAATGGGGAACAGGCTTGTAAAACGTTCTCATTGCTTTTTCCTCAGGGGCAAAAACAGGTGAAGGCACAACATCTAGTAAACTGGTGAGTTAATGTAGGTGGCTGTTAACATTCACAACATGCATTCCAGCTTTCTCTCTCACCCTTTTTTACCAAGCAGTATACTGAAACCAATTACCAATATACAAATGGACAATTGCATTTATAACTGATGACAACAGCGAGCCATTGCTTTAAAATGGCATTTTCCTCATTCTTTGACTTTAATATTCACATTTGACTATATTGCAGAACCTCTCAAAGAAACAAGGCTAAAGTGGCCGCCATGATTGTTCCCGCTCCCGCCCCCCCACCAAAACGACAACGGAAACCATAGTCTTTGCACTTTGTACTTTAAAACAATGTAAATTCACTTTGTAGAAAAAATAAGGTATTTAAACAGACTGCTGAATATGTGAATGATGTAGTTAGCATTTTTATGTCCTTACAAAAACAACAAAAAGAATAATAATAATTTAACACATACAATGTATGTGTCATTTGTGAGTCTAAAATAAGTATACTTTTCTGAGTTGTACAAGTATTACATGTTGCATTTGTCAAGGCCATCTTTTTTTTTGTTACGTATTTTGTTGACTAATTTCTGGATAGTTTGTAATGCATCTAAACTGATTTTTTTTTAGAAGCCTCAACTCACACAAGTTTTTATACCAAATCCCAACTACTGCCTGAGCTTGGAATTATTACAGATCATAAACCTGTACCACACATGGAATGGAAGACAGATTAATTTTGTTGAAAGTGCTTCATGATGATTAGAAATAAAGAAGTCTTTTATAATATTTTGTATTCTTGTGAATGTGTAAGAGTGGGGAAAAACACTTTCATTATAAGATGATGTCTTAAATGACGTCTGACAACTAAATTGAGATGCACATGTAAACGCACCATTATTCTGTAGACAACATTGTATTCGGCTAGAGCTCCGTACTTCCATCAGTGACCTCAAACTGACCTCTTTCCTTTATCTCTGGGTGTAAATTATGATGATAAGCAGATCTGGTGCTGGATCTGTGAGATTAGGAGGCACAATCACTGGTTTTAACACTGCAGGGAACATAAAGAAGGGGATTAGTTATTGACACTTCAAAGATGCGAAATTCAGGATTTTAAAAAGCCCAGCTACTACCCCAACCCTCCTCCATTATATATAGTGCTTCTCACTTCTGCAAAACAGATAAAACAGATAAGAGACTGAACATAAAAACAGGGATTTTGATATTCTCTCACACATTAATATAAATAATAAAATGGGAACACTTTACAATAAGGTTTATTTGTTAACATTATGTATTAATTAACATGAACCATGAGCAATACATTTGTTAATCTTTGTTAACATTAGTTAAGTGTTATATACAGCAGTTCATTGTTTGTTCATGTTAGTTCACAGTGCATAAGCTAATGTTAACAAATACAACTCTTGATTTTAATAATGTATTAGTAAATGCTGAAATTAACATGAACAAAGATTAATAAATGCTGTGTAAATGCAGTTCATTATTAGTTCATGTTAACTAATGTAGCTAATCAATATTAACTAATGAACCTTACTGTAAAGTGTTACCAAAAAATAAATAAATAGATTGGATAATAAATTACTTTTATATGGTATGGAGATTGCAATAAATAAATACATAAATAAATGTTACATACATTCATACGCACACACACACACACACACACACACACACACACACACACACACACACACATATATATATATATATATATATATATATATGTGTGTGTGTGTGTGTGTGTGTGTGCAATATAAGCTAAATCCAAAGTCACTTCCTATATATTGCATATTGCTCCAAAGCAATGATCAAAGCAATGATCAGCATAAAGTATGTCAAGTATGACAATACCCCAACACTAGCTGAACATGGTGTATTTTTTACGTATCTGCTTTCATGTATTTTATTTAGCCAGTAGCAAGATCTGAGCCTAGTAAATGTGTGTGTGTGTGTGTGTGTGTGTGTGTGTTTGTCGACAATGTGTTTCTCATTAATCCAGCACCTGTGCTAGACTCTACATTCCCATCCTGCAGTCAATACTCAGTTAATCTTCCAACAACAAACAAATCTACAGCTGCCATAGCAAATTTCCTTTCCTGTTAGAACTAAGACTTTATAGTGACAAGAACTCCTATCTATCTATCTATCTATCTATCTATCTATCTATCTATCTATCTATCTATCTATCTATCTATCTATCTATCTATCTATCTATCTATCTATCTATCTATCTATCTATCTATCTATCTATCTATCTATCTATCCATCCATCCATCCATCCATCTATCAGGCCTATAAACTTATGTCTGTCTGATGCAGCAGTTCTGTGTGTCGAATTGTGAGATCAAGGTAGTCTGTGTGTGTGTGAACAGGTTTGAGGTCAGGTGACCCCTCCAAGCACACCTGTGGCTGTTTTTAAGGCCCGCCGTTTGTTGTGACATATCGGACAAATGCCGTAGTGTCTCTGTCAACATAACCAGCATCCCTCAGAGTCAATGGCATGACTCTCTCCAACACAGATCAGGTTACTGTCAGGTGCATCACAGGCTCCTCTGTCTTAGTTCATGGGTCATTCTATGGTAAGTTGCAAACCATGTCTGAACAATTCCACATTCTATAAGGAAAAATTAAAAAATTGTGAAGGATTAATAAAATATAGATTATTATTAATATTGATGCTTTTTAATTAGTTGAAAATAAAAAAAATATAAGAGCACATACTTTAAATATAATACAATAAAATAATATATAATCACATACAAATGAAGAGATTTTTCAAAGAAAATAAAAAATATGTTTTCATTTACACACCACTATTTTTTATTTTTTATTTTTTTTGGAAACCTCATTTGATTTGATTTTTTCTGTGAAACACAAAATGAGATGTTAGGCAGAATATCCAACCTGTTTGTTTCTATTCATGGAAAGTGAAAGGAGATTTACAGTATACTGGAAAGGTCTAAAGAAGAAAAAAAAAAAAGACCATAAAATTAGTCTTTGTCTATTATATTCCAAGTCTTCTGAACTCCTATGATAGCTTTGCATGAGGAACAGACCAATATTTAAGTCATTATTTATGGATAATGTTTTCCTGGCTCTCAATAATCATTTGTGAACATTTAATTTTGCCCCTGTAATTGGTCATTGGATCACTCAATGTCACATGTCTAAAAAGGCACTTGTTTCAGAAATGATCAAAATAACAAATAAGATTTTGAGCTCTGGCAAAGGGGATGCTTATTAGTGACTTCAGACAGGCTGTTTAGTGTTTCATAAGTCTTCAAATATAGGACAAAAATATGAACATGCTTATACCATATGTTTATGTTTGTGGCATGGAGATAATAATGGTAAAATGCTGCTGTACACTACTCTAAAGCTTGGGGTCAGTAAATTTCAAATAAATGCTGTTCTTTTGAACGTTCTGTTTATTAAAGAATCCTGAAGGAAAATATATCACAATTTCCACAAAAATATTAACTGTTTTCAAAAATGATAAATGATAATAATTAGTAAAGTTTTCTTGAGCATCAGATCAGCATATTAGAATGATCAGCATAATTCTGAAGGATCATGTGACACCGAAGTCACATACTTTCACATCAGTATTGTTTTACTGTGTTTTTGATCAAATAAATGCAGCCTTGGCATGAATAAGAGACTTCTAAAACAAACAAAAAAAATCTTTTTAATGTTAATTTATGAACTAAAATCTCCAATTCTCTCATATGGTGTGTAACAGTTGCACAATCACCCCTACTCTTAGAAGAAAAGTTCAAAAACCATAAAGGGTTTTTCAAGAGCTTCATATATGGAACCTTTTAGGGGTTCCCACTTTATGGATTTAGTTTTAGTTAATTAAATTTGTATTAATTTACTTTTTTATGAATTAAACAGCTCATAATCAAACGTCATCAAATAATTCAATTCAAAAAGTATTATGCAATCGTTTAAGACATTTCTCCTTATAGAAACTTTTTGGCATAAAGTGTTTTTATTTTTTTAAAACTGAGTCAAGAACTCTAGGGTTCTATATAGAGCCCCATTCAACCTTTTTTTCCCTAAGCGTGTAGCCTCACCCATCATTTTACCCACCCTACACTCTCTCTCTCTCTCTCTCTGGTTGTGTGTCAGTAGCTCAGGACTGATGCCCAGCTCTTGTCCAGCTCTCTCTGCAGTGGCTCTTTTGTGTGTCTTGGATCGGGTCAGTTCTCCCGACACACGGCGGGCCTTTGTGTCTGCCCCGCTGCTCCTCATTCCCACACTTTCCACATTCTTCTTTCTCATTTAAATCTTTTTTCATTCTCACCAACTTCAAGCCACGCTAAGACTTTGATAGGAGTGGCTGATGTGGAGATGAAGGATGAGTGTTTCGCTGTGTGAACGCATGGCCGCTTTCAATGGATGTCACAAAAGCTGCTGCATTAAACATTTTTCTGAATGAGATCTTTGTGATTTAGTCTTTATGAAATGAATTATAATAGTATAAACATAACACTTCTACAAGTCCAAAAGTCACACAGTATCATACACACTCAGGGGTTCGTGAAGACGGGGCCACAGTAGCCCTTTGAGAGTGAGAGGGGGCAGATTACTGGGGCAGCTGCTGTCTGTTCTCACGCTAATGCCATATGATTTGTGGCTTTGCTGCATTTTTGCAGATCTAATAATTCTTCAGCTCACCTTATTTAACACCAGAAGGAGAGCAAGATCAGAGAAGCATGAGAATGAAGGATTGGAGAAGAAAGGTGGTGATGGTGGGGGGGGGGGGGTCCCTACTTTGGCCCCTCCTATAATGTAGATCTTTAGCTTGATGATGTAAAGTAATAGCACACCTCTTATTGCATGATTTGAAGTATCATTTCTGTGGTGAGTTACACACTCTTAAAAATAAAGCATCTATGATTCAGTGAAGAACCTTTAACATCCATGGAATCTTTCCATTGGACTAAAGGTTCTTTATAGTGGAAAAAGGTTCTTTGGTGTTTTAAAATGTTCATCACACTAAGAAATAACGGTTATTTTAAGAACTGTTCACTGAAAGATTGTTTGGGGGGAACAAAAATGATTCTTCTATGGCATCACTATGGAAACTCCCTTTTGAAACCTTTATTTTTAAGAGCGCAACAAAGTTTGATAACTTAGTGTGAGGGGTTTGTTCTAATCTTTAACCCTAAACATGAACGATAGTGATGCTAGTCTTCCTTATTCAGTTCTTCAAAATTAGCATTAGCATGATACAACTTGCAATTGCGAGTTCATATCACACAAT
Organism: Megalobrama amblycephala; assembly: GCF_018812025.1. Taxonomy (NCBI): domain Eukaryota; kingdom Metazoa; phylum Chordata; class Actinopteri; order Cypriniformes; family Xenocyprididae; genus Megalobrama; species Megalobrama amblycephala. The sequence goes on from NC_063053.1 coordinate 10,337,399, forward strand.
TCTTGTTTTTTTCTCACAATTGTGAGTTTATTTCACGCAATTCTCAGAAAAGAACAAGCTTCCATAGAACAGTGTTATTACAAACTAAATTAACTAAAAAAAACTTAACTAAAAGTTAACAAAAATGAACACTAAAATTAAAAACATTTACATTAATTGAATTAACTAAAATTCAATAAATGAATAAATATTCCAGATATTCTCATGGCAACATTTCTGATTTTTGTTTAATTTACTTAAGTACTAAAATTATAATTTAAAAAAATGAAAACTGAAATTAAAAATAAAAACTAAGACATTTAAAATAAATAAAAAACTGAAAAAAGCCACATCATATTTCAATTTAATCTAAAAAGAAAATTGCAAATTTTAAAAATAAATACTAATACAAAATTATACAAAAATAACTGTGGGAATCGAACCCATGATCTTGGTATTGCTAACGGCCTGCTCTGTTTGAGCTACAGGAATGCTGGTTAGTTGTTTGCTGGCCCAAGTCAAAATATTCCACTGTCTCATTCTGCTCCCTAGATTAGGACTCACTCTACTATCAATATATATATATATATAAATAACATGAAAACTGAAACAAAAATGGTATTGTTCTGATAATGAAACACCTCTTACCAAACCAAGACCTTTGAAATATGAATCCTGAAGACTTTGATGACTCATTTATTCACACTGACTGAAGGAGCACTGTTTATAGACAACAGTAACTCTAGTAGCAGCATCTTTGTTGATAAAGTGTGGCAGTTCTCTAATTAAAAGAGGGAGAGTTTGTGTCTGTTATGTTCCCAGACGAAGAACAAAGTCTTTCTTGGTGGTCCTGAGGCACATCGACTGATCCAGAGCGCATGGCGGTAAAACACTCCTACCTGTAGTTTACTGCAGCTGTGTGAAGAGGTGTGTGGGAAGAGATTTGGGCCGATCTTCACGCTGAGAGCCATTCCTGTTCTGTATCACCCAGCAGAACTTCTTGAAACCATCTCCTCCTATTGATATAAGAAAAAGAAAGCTCTTATAAATGTAGGAGGTTTTCTTCAAATAAAGCTGTGAAACTTCTGCAAATTCCCATAACTGATTTAAATAAAAACAAGGGAGTGTCAACCAAGATAAACTGCACATAACCCGAGGCCTCTGACTCCTCCAGAGGTGCATGTGGACATTAAAGTTGATAAGGTAAAGCCGACCCTTGGGGGTCAGAGGGAAAACTATTTGGTCCGATCAAGATATGTCACACTGCGACTGATAAGAACCTTTGGACCAAAGAAAGTGTTGATGGATTTCGAGATGGATCTGCACCCACTTCAGCCTGAGGCCATCTTCTCGGCCATCTTTAATCTGATATCAAATCTGCTCATGGAGTTTACAGATAGTAATTAAACCATCAATACTATCTGATGGCCCAATAGAAATGAGTTTAAATTCACACTAACCCCTCCTTTTCCCTCAAACAGCAGGATAATAGGACTATTCACACAAGAAGAGTTGAATCCAAAAACAAAGAGTCCCATTTTACAGGTTTCTTATCAAGAAAACGCTCCCCCAAACAATCTGTTATCTTCCCCAAATGAGGACCTTGAGATTAAAAAGAAAGCCATTCTGGAAGAGAATTTAGATCCATAGCTGTTTTATGAGCTAAAATAACTTGAAATACTTATATCTTTATCTTTCATTAGTAGAAATACTAAGACATCTGTGAAGATGTTGTCTGCCTGCAAGGTCATGACTGTGACTTAATTTATCTCCTATTTGTTTGCAATGCAATGCTTGAAATTTAGCACAAGCACAGGCAAGCCACAGCATTCCCAACCTTAAATTATGGGCAGAGAAATGTCCTTTCCTCTGTTCTTGTTACCATAATAACTATGTGTTCTTTAGATTGTATTAAGACATTACGGATCATATAGAGTTCACTCAAAATGATTTATCGGGTAGGACAGATGCTGATCATTATGTTGTTATTGGGGTCTTTGTCGGCTGGGATGGAATACCTAAAGAAAGCAGCCCATTAGCATTCCCATTCATCTTTATGGTAGTTACTCGGCTGGTGCAGGAACTCCCGGAAGTATGCAATTTGAAATCTACATCCTTAGCTCATGGGAACATTTTAATTCAGTCACCTGAGTTGAGTAAACACCATGTGATTAATCGCCCTGGAGCTGCAAGAAAATGACTTTGTGACAATCTAAGGCTCTGATTGAGATATGAATTAAAAGTTTGTGTGTGTGTGTGTACTTCATAATTTAATAATAATAATTTCATTTAATAATATTTTAAATTAGTTTTTATTTTATAAATTTTTAGTTATTTTATCATATTGTTTTATTTTTTATTTATATTTATAATATTTTATATATATTTTTCAGATTTAATTTTAGATTTCTAAGTTTTAGTTAGTCTATAATACGGAAGAGGATTAGGGCCAAGCAATAATAAAAAAATAAAACCATCTCGAGATTAAAGTTGTTAAATTTCGAGAAAAAAGTCAAAATAAAATGTTGAGAATAAACTTGTTAAATTACGAGAAAAAACTTTAATGACTTTATTCTCAACATTTTATCTCGACTTTTTTCTCGAAATTTAACAACATTTTTCTCATAATTTAAGAAATTTGTTCTTGTAATTTAACGACTTTTTTCTTGTAATTTAATGACTTTATTCTCAACATTTTATCTCGACTTTTTTTTCGAAATTTAACAACATTTTTCTCATAATTTAACAAATTTGTTCTCGTAATTTAACGACTTTTTTCTCGTAATTTAATGACTTTATTCTCAACATTTTATCTCAACTTTTTTCTCTAAATTTAATGAGTTTTTTTCTCGTAATTTAACGAGTTTATTCTCAACATTTTATCTCGACTTTTTTCTTGAAATTTAACGAGTTTTTTCTCGAAATTTAACAACTTTAATCTCGAGATGGTTTTATTTTTGATTATTGCTAGGCCCTAATCCTCTTCCGTACAATTGGGTGTTTGTTGTTTTTATAAATTTTAAAAAAAAAAGTCTTTGTTTAGTATAATGTTTCAGTTTACTCATTTTATTTTAGTTAACACTAATTTAAAATTAAAAACGTACACACAAACACAATATATATATATATATATATATATATATATATATATATGTGTGTGTGTGTGTGTGTGTGTGTGTTTATAGCTAGCTTCATAACATCGCCCCCTTGAGTACTAATGCTTATTAGCACCACAGTGTAATGCAAGAATGCACATTAAGTGCACATTAAGTATCAAATCTTCTAGCATACAATTAAGAGTCATAAAAGTTGAATAAACATAGCTTTACAGTTTTTGGCACTGTATGTATCCAAATGATGACAACCAGATGATTTGTCAGATAATTACTAACAGGACACAACACTTACCTCCTCACAGTATATTATCAAACTGTTTCCACCTATAATGACAGTTCATCATACTGACCTCATTTTCATTCAAGCATTGTATATTTGAGGCAAAGACAGAAAAAATAAAGCTGCTTTGAGAGATTTAATCTCTCCGTTTTCACCAATAAACAAAATTAATGTTTCGTTCTGTATTTGAAAGCTCTGATCAGCTCAGTCAAAACAGCTCTGTTTGATTTTAAATGGTTGACAGCTATTGAAAGATAAGTGTTTAGCGAAGCACTCATCAGAGCGTAACATTATTTTCCCCTTTTGAATTTTCTTCTTTCACTCTTATCATTTTTTGGGTCTGTCATGCACCTGTCTGACAGAGTGGGAGGGTCTTGGCTGTCGGCTGAACATTCCAGAAGAGAAGTCACCCCGTTAATCCTCAAAAATTCAGCCTGGGACGTCCCACATGCACCCCTTTACACCTCCCCTCTGGCCATTCCTCTGTCCTCTCCTTTTTGCCCTCCATCTATCCATCCATCCATTGACCCGCTGCCCTCTTCAATCAGACCTGGCTCAAACGTAGCAGCGCTACACCAAAGGTAGAGACTGTGTGAACCAGATTAAGGGAGCCCCTTTCACCCCTCCTGGAAAAAAAAAAAGTCCTAAAGGTTTTAATCCTCACAAAAATTTCCAAATGAAAGCAAATATTGTTCATTCCATGTCTGAGGAGGACCTAAAAGAAACCATGGCAAAGTAAAAGAGAGAAAGACTACTTAGTGCAGGAATTAACAATAAGAAAGGAACAGTTCACCCAGAAATTTAAGTTTTATCATAAAAAAAACTCACTCTCATGACGTTATAAACCCATATGACTTGCTTTTTTGTGAAACACAAAGGGAGATTTTTTTGGGGAAAATGTCCAAGCTGCACTTTTACATATGAAAAGTAGATTTTGGGCTTTAAAAAAAAAAATCAATCGATCAATCAATCAATTGATCAATCTATCGTTAAGACCTATTATGCCCTTTTATAAAGTCTTGATTTTGTTTTTGGGATCTATTAGAATAGGTTTTCATGCTTGAATGTTAAAAAAAACATATTTGACATTGTTGCAGTCCCTCTCTTCCCAGTCTGTCTGTAACACTCTATTTATTTCCTGTCTGTATGAAGCCCCTCCTTCCAAAAGTGCAATGTGCTCTGATTGGTTGGCTTTCTGTTCACGTTTCTAATCTTTAAAAACAAATGTCAAAAAAATCACCATTGTCTGTTGCTGTATGGAAAAGAGCTGCTTAAGCATTCAATCAATCATCTCCTTTTGCATTTCAAATGAGCAAAATAATACTGGGTTTGAGCAGATTTGCTAAAGCGTCTCTTCACAATTATGTCTATGTTAACTTGCTGAAGACTATAGTTCACAGTGTTTCAGTTTCTCTCTCTGTATTTCTCTATCTTTCTTGCTCTGTCCCATCTTTCCCCTCATCCTTAAAATATTACTCACACAAAAAGCTCATTATCTCTCTGGGAAATTCTAATGTCCGGGTAGATTTTGCTCTTGGCATCCTCCTCACTCTGCTGGATATGACACTGGAAAAAAGAGAAGTTTGAATATACATGACAAACTCTTGTTTGCTTCAACATGGTATTTTAATCTCAGACTCTGGAAGCGATTCAGTAACTTCTCAGTCTGGGCCAAAATAGTGAATAGCTTCCAAAGTGATTTTTTTTTTGGTGGATTTACATCAGCAAATATGTGACAACATTCAGCTGTAGCAAAGTCATGTTTTATATCTTTATTTGGAATTTAAAATTATTTATTACACTTATACAAACACATACAAACTCCATTCCAACTTTTATAAACTTTATGCTTTTGAATAAAAAAGTTTAAAAATTCAATATTCATTTATTCTGATTAGCCCTGTCCCAAATGGCACACTCCGGACTTGTGGACTTCCTTAGAGTCCACACTTTGGTGACTTCATGTAGTGCAGACCTATAGGGCTCTTGGCGCGAGTCCACGAGGGCGCATTGAGAGGTATTTTTGGGACAGACTCGATCGGCACGCCAGAAATAATGGTCTGGCCTGTGCGTGAGTTTCAGATAAATTTACAGGTTTAAATATAAATACTAGGTTTACATATGACTCAGTAAAGCCCTGACATTTGGTTCTATTTATTTAATGAATCATAATGCGATCGTATTATTGAACGCGCTATTATTATGTTTGAAATATCAACCACTGGTCGGTGACCATAATGTTTGTATAAACTGTAGGTAACAACTGGTAAAATGTACACATAGGTCATAAAAACTGTAATGAAACCTACACTTAAATATTTTGCCATGTCATCAATTGCTCTTGAGCGAAATCTCCTCCCATCCTTTGTCTGATTGGCATTTCGCAAGGATTCCTGGGTAGTTAAAGTGTGCGGAGCCTGCATCTATGCGGGCTTCGCGGAAGACCGCTTCAAGGGTACAAAGGGGGCGCTGCTGAGCACACTTCAGAGCGTTAAAATGCTGAATGGGACGGCCTACGGACTCGTAGACTTGGCGAGTACGCGCAGTTTATGTCCACGAGACCGAAAGTCCACATGAAGTGCGGCATTTGGGACAGGGCCATTGAATGTTCACCACTGAAAATGAAACAGCAGTGATGACATCACCATAATATTTGCATACAGGTTTGTGACTGGTCTTTATTTTATTTGATCTATTTATTTATTTAGCATATATAGAGTGCAACAGTCGGGTTCCAAAAGTAAAACGCCATTAATTTTCTCCATTGAGAAATTGATTTTTAAAGATAATTTATGAACCGTTAAAGACAGACTACTGTGAACTCAGAGGTTGTTAATCGATTGTATATGCTGAAGCAGCAAGCCTGCAACATTTCAACTTATTTTTAAAATGATTGTGTTTAACAGTTGAATATGTGGTGAAAAACTACATTACCCATGATGCTGTAGAAAAAATTCCATCAATCACAGTCCCAACAAGCTCCCTATGGTCTCAAAATACTTAAATATTTGCGTATATGTATGCATATTCTGCAATAAAATAAATAAATAAATTAATTAATTAATTTAAAAAAAAAAAAAATATATATATATATATATATATATATATATATATATATATGAAATATTTAATGAGAAAAATGAATGGAAAAAATACTTTTGGAACCAACCAACGCAGCTGAAAATGAGGGTGGGATTAATGCAGTATATTAAACCATATGGTTCTGTTCCAAAACCTAGTGAGCTCCCTACATAGGCAACAGCTACAGATTTAACAATATCTTTAATGGAACACTGAGCAGATTGCCATACATTAGTTTTTATTGATATGTTTTGGAAGCAAAACCCCCTCTCTTGCTTTCTTTTCTGCTCTGTGCTTGTTCAGACCTGCTTTACAGATGATCAAAATATCTCTGCAGGTTTCAACCATCCTTAACGGTCCACAATAAAGTGTTTACTAGTGAGTAACTCTGGTTTAGGCAGGGACTTGTTTGTTTATGGCTGACCTTTACATTCAAAGCCCTTGTTATCAGTAATTAGTGCAGGTGAATGAAACAGCAAAGTGGGATATCAAACCTAGAAAAAACAGTGCTGTGTCCACTTGATCAACTCAGTTACATAAAAGCAGTGTGTGGGATGTGCTGTAGTTTTCATTTTCTAAAGACCATTGTTTCATCTCACAGTCACAGATACAATCAGCAACACTTCAGGAACCTCAGGAATTCACTAGAAGGCTAAAAAGAAATCATATGGAAGTGCTGTTATATCTTAAATGTGTTTATAGGCACATTTGCCCTTAAAAGTCTGGATAAAATAAGAATAAAGGGTCACTCTTAAAAATAAATGTTCCAAAAGGAGGACTTTGCAGAACCTTTCAGTGAACAGTTATTAAAATAACCGTTATTTCTTAGTGTGGAGAACATTTTAAATATCTATAGAACTTTATTTTGCACTATAAAGAACCTTTTGTGGAATGGAAAGGTTTCATGGATGTTAAAGGTTCTTCATGGAACCATCAATGCAAATAAGGAATCTTTATTTTTAAGAGCGGGTACAAGAACGCTCATTTTGTTGAACTTATGTGCATATTTGCTGCAGGTGAAGTGACACCAGCATATGACTCCAAATCATTCTGTAACAAGACACTAAATAGAAAAAATGTAATGTTTGTGCAAAAGACCATGTGGTACAGAAAAACACTCACAAACATGTAACCTCAGCAGAGCAGGCACGGTAATCAGTGTGTTTGCTCACCTATTAGCTCTCTCATCAGATGTGTGAGGAGCCTGGGTCACACACTCTCAGGAGAGTCTTTCACTGATGGAGGGGGAACAGGAGAGTGATAGAGATGAGGGATGCTCTTTGAAATCCCTTGCACTATGGGATGAAACACAGAAAAATGAGAAAGGAAGAGTTTACATACAAAAAAAATGAAAATAGTGTCATAATTCACTCATCCTCAAGCTTTTCCAAACTCAAATACAAAAGGAAATGATCTGCAGAATGTTCATTTGCTTGAATACCTGAACTGTACTGGAGTTCACATGAAATGTACTGCTGACTCACTATGGTTTCCTTCAAAGTAAAAGCAAGAAAATACTGAAATGACATTTTATTATCAAAAAAATCATAAAAAAAAAGCTTGGAATATATTCTTTACACTGTAGCACTGTATAACAGAATACAGCCACATTAAAATTTCACATGATTAGTAAAAGTTTGCATTGTGGAATTTGTCAAAATGTGAGTGACTGACTATGAAAATGGCAGAGGGGAAAAATTGCTTGTGGAAAAGTGTTGCTCTTAATTATTAAAGCTAATATTTGTACAGCAAACATACACGATGTCCGTCCACAAACTCTCCCTTGTGAGGAGCTTTTTTGTTTCGTTTAGCCCTTCACCTAAACTTGCTTTGCAATATATACACAGATTGCAATATTTGAACAACTTCAGCCATTAACCGTGCAGTATGATGCATAGCAAAAGTCAAGTCTGTTGGTTATTGCAATGAGGAAAAGTCAAATTTTGAGGACAGATACATATGTTCTAATTAGCAGGTCAACATGTTGGGACTTCTGTTTGATTTTGAACCTCCAGTTGTCACCAACACAAGACAGAAAACATACATACGTGATAATCTTGATAATAGGGTGTTTTCACACTTGGGTCCTCTTTAAAAGAACCAAACTCTGACCCCTTTAAGTGGACCAAGTGAAAAAGGACACAGTTCTCTTTATGTTCATACTGCACTTGAGGACTCTTGAGGATCCTTTTTGGTCCACTTAAAGCCAGACCTCTTTGTGTTCATACTGTTTCCTTTTGGGACCTCTTGCAATACTGTGCAAGATGGCTGACACTATACACATGCTAATTTTCCTGTACAACATGCTTTTTTTTGTTTGTTTTTTTCAATGAACAGCATTTAAAGCATCATGTTTAAACAAATTAGTTGTTTAAGTCGAAACGATCGGTCATTTTCTACAAAAATACAAATGTATATGCTTTATAAACAAAAATTATCACCTTGCACATGCGTCCGCTTTCTGTATTCTTCAAAAAGCTTACGCTGTATGCAAGGGCGTAGATTTGGTTTCAACATTGGGGGGGTTGAACGTTGGTATGCTGCCTGTTATTTTTTTTTTTTTAAATAAAAATAATCTGTTTTATGTTTAGCATTATTGGATAATTTATTTATTTTCTTTTCTATCTATCTATCTATCTATCTATCTATCTATCTATCTATCTATCTATCTATCTATCTATCTATCTATCTATCTATCTATCTATCTATCTATCTATCTATCATAACTTAAGGAAATTTATGTATAATCATTCATTAAATTCTAACATAACTGAGTGATTCTAAAAAGAAAGAAATTATGTTAAATATTGAAACCGCCAGTAGGCGGCAGCCGTTCGCTTTTTTATTGAGTGAGTCACTTAAATCGTTCATTCAGCCAATTCGTTCAAAAGTAAGATTAATTTAGGAAGAAACCAAACACCGATGTGAATACTTTAGTCATTGATAATTGCAGACACTATTGAAAAATGAACTAACAAAACAGACGGCTGTTTTTGGTAACTGGTTACAGTTACACTGATAGTTATGCAATTGGATTAGCTAACTAAAATATATGTGGAGTGTATTACACAATATTCTCATACCTCCTTCTCAGTACATGCTTTATTCTTTTTAACATCCCTCTTTGACCAGCAGTTTAATATAGATGGCTGGGCAGCGGTTCTCTTCACTTTTGGTACTACCCGTGCTTTCTCATTCAAACAGTAGAGCGCCACTCACGTTGTTTTGGTGAAAGTGCGGCGCGCATTGGTTGGGCGTTACCAATCGGTTCAATGGAGGGGGAATATTTTTTTGTCTAATTTATTATGACAAACTCATATTTGATTAGAAACAAAATTAGTGTTACAAAATAAATGAATTCTACATAATTTTCATTTGATCTACTGTGATTTTCATGTTGAAATTTTGGGGGGGGGGGGTTGAAACTGATGGATTTGAATATTGGGGGGGGGGGGGGGTTGCCTCCCCCCATCCCCCCCGCAAACTACGCCCCTGGCTGTATGTCCTACGCCTTTCCTATTCTACTTACAGAACGAACGCAGCGCCAGTTCCATTTTTTCCGTAAGTAGAATAGGGAAGGCGTAGGACATACAGCGTAAGTATTTTGAAGAATACGGAAGGCGGAATGGCAGAACCACTTGTCCCGATCATTTGTGTTTATAAAGCATATACAGTTGTATTTTTTTTCGAAAATGACCGATTGTTTCGCTAGATAAAACCCTTATTCCTCGTCTGGTATTGTTTAAAGCCCTTTGAAGCTGCACTGAAACTGCAATTTTGACCTTCAACAGTGGAGTCCATTGAAGTCCACTATAAGGAGAATAATCCTGGAATGTTTTCATCAAAAACCTTAATTTCTTTTCAACTGAAGAAAAAAGGAAATGGGCATCTTGGATGACATGGGGGTGAGTAAATTATGAGGAAAATTTTATTTGAAAGTGGACTAATCCTTTAAGTTTGGTCTCATTTTAGGACTTTTTTTTTGTACTTTATGGATAAGCGTCACATGTTATCTTGTTATCACATGTTATACAACTCACCTTGATACAATAAGGTTTGGGGGACCATAATTCAAGGTTAACACTGCAAAAGCATAGTTTCCATAGGTTAAATGGGTGCTAACCAGAGTTTAAAAGTAGGGTAAGAACAGTGTGAAAAAGCCACAAAACTGATTTAACTTGGTATAAGATGCCGTTTTTATATTGTCATGAAAAACGTAATAACAAATCAAAAAGCTTTGTTTGAAGGACATCCTATTTTAAATGTGACATCCTATGTTTGTAACAGTGTATTTCAGCAGAAACTATGGTAAACAGTTAAGGCATCAAAACAAATCTAAAAAGGAAAAATAACATGCAAAAATCTTTCAATTTTTAAAAAAAGACGTTAAAATGTCTTTGAACCAGCATTGGGAGGGAATCGCTGCGAATCAGCGCATGCGCACTTTAAGTGCACGCGATATTAATTCCGCGCAGGTCTCCTCGCGCTTCCCGCTCATCAATCACGCACACTGGTCTCTCGGGCCAGCGGAGCTGACGGCTTGACACGAGTTGGCCATCGATGCCGCTTCGCATTCCAGGTGTCCGTCGTCTGTACGGATTACTTGCACAGCCTAATATTTCGTGGCACAAGACAGCATTCATACTCGTTCTGCTGCGGTTTATTGGCTTCTCCATATGATTTATTTGTGTGTGACAACCTCCCTCCCCTACCTTCTGCTCCCCAAACACGCTTGATATTTGTCTTTGGTTATTAGTTTTCACTCTTCATTTGCATTTTGATTATGTTTTTGCATGAGACTTATGACCACTAACTCTGCAAGAAAGAACAGGATTCATTAAGAACATGATGAATAAATGATAAACTATAAAAATAAAAAACAAATACGTATTTACACAAGTTGTTGCTGATTACATGTGAGGAAATATGACTGACATAAAATATTGCTGTAGCTTTGCAGTAGCCTACTATAATTGGGTTTGACAGAAGGATGGAACTAAAGCACAGTACTGTCATTGAGTACAGACTTAAATGTGATGGAAGTCTTTGGTCATTGAACTTCTATAGTATTTAATCAACCAACAAATAGTCTACTTAGTTGGTTATGGGTGTGTAAGGGCTGCAGAATTAATTGGAAACCTCAACCGATCTAACGTTACTCCCGTCACAGCTAAGTCGTCTATTTGAAAATACGTGACAACAATGTCCTAAAATGTCCTTTGCATTTTTCCGCATACAGAAGACAACATTGTCAAAACGATCTCCGTTCACATGGATCTGCGAAAACGTTTAAAAACGCTGTATTATGCATACAGGCCAGTAGTTGGCGATGGCACTTTGTAAAGAAAAACTACGCGCCTATAGATTGAACACGTAATACGCATGCGCATGATCCGCGTGATGTCACCGTTTTCAGAAATTCGCGTTTTTGTAGTTTACACGGAGATAAAACTTTTTTTGGGGTATGTACAACAATGTACTAAAAACGGATTTTTGCATTTTTTGTGTACAGACTAGGCTACCATTGTCAAAAATGATCCCTGAAAACGAGTTTGACCGTTTTCACAAATTTGCATTTTTGTAGTTTACACAGAAGATAAAGGCATAATTTTCAAAAACCGGCACTGAAACCCATTTTCAAAAGTTTGTGTTTTTTAGGTCCCCAAAACGCTATTGTCGTATAAATAAACGGCCAAAAGGCATAAAATGTTTTACGCTTTTAGTTAACAGCCCCTAAATTTCCTATTTGCAAAAACTTTGAATAAACAGTATGGGATTGTAGTATTGTCATATTGATCGCTTTCTGAGTAAAATGTACTTAAAAAAATAAATATATTTTAAATGTTATATGCTAAGTGTTTTGGATGTGCGGCTACAAAAAGAAAATGGCATTGAGTTGCCCCACACAAAATAGGATTTTTATTGTAAAATGAATATAATAGCATTTAAAACAATGGGAAATAATCAACAATTAAGATTTTTGTCATAATTTTGAAGCCCTATAGGAATCTTTTGTTTCGAATCAGTGAAATCAAATCGGAGCACCAAAGTCACGTGATTTCAGAAGCTAAACGAGGCTTCATTTACACGATCCGAACCACTGATTCGAAACAAAAGATTTGTAAAACTTCGAAGCAGTGTTTTGAAATCGGCCGTCACTAGATATTGTTGAAAAGTCGTTATTTTGTTTTTTTGGCGCGCAAAAAGTATTCTCGTTGCTTTATAATATTAAGGTAGAACATCACATTAACTGTTTTAAATACGTCTTTAGTACCTTTCTGGATCTTGAGAGATTCAGTGACATTGCTGGCAATAGAGGCCTCACTGAGCCATCGAATTTCATCAAAAATATCCTAATTTGTGTTCGGAAGATGAACGAAGGTCTTATAGATGTAGAACGACATGAGGGTGAGTAATTAATGAAAGAATTTTCATTTTTGGATGAACTAACACTTTAACATGAGATTGGCCAAAACTGTGTGTGTTATGTACCCTTTAAGGATGCATTAAATTGATCAAAAGTGACAGTGAAGACAATTATAATTTTACAAAAATATTTCTGTTTATTCAATGCTTTAAAAAAATGTAATTAATAAATGTAATGAATGCAAATAAATGCTGTTCATTAAACTTTCTATTCATATATATATATATATACATATATATATATATATATATATGCAGCCATTTGCTAAAATCATTTAAGTTCATTTTTTTTCCTCATTAATGTACACACAGCACCCCATATTGACAGAAAAACACAGAATTGTTGACATTTTTGCAGATTTATTAAAAAAGAAAAACTGAAATATCACATGGTCCTGAGTATTCAGACCCTTTGCTCAGTATTTAGTAGAAGCACCCTTTTGATCTAATACAGCCATGAGTCTTTTTAGGAAAGATGCAACAAGTTTTTCACACCTGGATTTAGGGATCCTCTGCCATTCCTCCTTGCAGATCCTCTCCAGTTCTGTCATGTTGGATGGTAAACGTTGGTGGACAGCCATTTTTAGGTCTCTCCAGAGATGCTCAATTGGGTTTAAATCAGGGCTCTGGCTGGGCCATTCAAGAACAGTCACAGAGTTGTTGTGAAGCCAGTCCTTCGTTATTTTAGCTGTGTGCTTAGGGTCATTGTCTTGTTGGAAGGTAAACCTTCGGCCCAGTCTGAGGTCCTGAGCACTCTGGAGAAGGTTTTCGTCCAGGATATCCCTGTACTTGGCCGCATTCATCTTTCCCTCGATTGCAACTAGTCGTCCTGTCCCTGCAGCTGAAACACACCCCCACAGCATGATGCTGCCACCACCATGCTTCACTTTTGGGACTGTAGTGGATGAGCAGTGCCTGGTTTTCTCCACACATATCGCTTAGAATTAAGGCAAAAAAGTTCTATCTTGGTCTCATCAGACCAGAGAATCTTATTTCTCACCATCTTGGAGTCCTTCAGGTGTTTTTTAGCAAACTCCATGCGGGCTTTCATGTGTCTTGCACTGAGGAGAGGCTTCCGTCGGGCCACTCTGCCATAAAGCCCCGACTGATGGAGGGCTGCAGTGATGGTTGACTTTCTACAGCTTTCTCCCATCTCCCGACTGCATCTCTGGAGCTCAGCCACAATGATCTTTGGGCTCTTCTTTACCTCTCTCACCAAGGCTCTTATCCCCCGATAGCTCAGTTTGGCCGGACGGCCAGCTCTAGGAAGGGTTCTGGTCATCCCAAACATCTTCCATTTAAGGATTATGGAGGCCACTGTGCTCTTAGGAACCTTAAGTGCAGCAGAATTTTTTTTGTAACCTTGGCCAGATCTGTGCCTTGCCACAATTCTATCTCTGAGCTCTTTAAGCAGTTCCTTTGACCTCAGGATTCTCATTTGCTCTGACATGCACTGTGAGCTGTAAGGTCTTATATAGACAGGTGTGTGGCTTTCCTAATCAAGTCCAATCAGTATAATCAAACACAGCTGGACTCAAATGAAGGTGTAGAACCATCTCAAGGATGATCAGAAGAAATGGACAGCATCTGAGTTAAATATATGAGTGTCACAGCAAAAGGTCTGAATACTTAGGACCATGTGATATTTCAGTTTTTCTTTTTTAATAAATCTGCAAAAATGTCAACAATTCTGTGTTTTTCTGTCAATATGGGGTGCTGTGTGTACATTAATGAGGAAAAAAAAAAAGAACATAAATGATTTTAGCAAATGGCTGCAATATAACAAAGAGTGAAAAATTTAAGGGGGTCTGAATACTTTCCGTACCCACTGTATATATACAGTAACTGCGTTTTGTTTCGCTTTTTTATTCACTGCCAGGCAATGTTCTAAAAATGACGATAAATTTGACTGACTAATGGGTGTCATTTATTTTGCTGGGCTTTATTCATTATTTTAACTGAAGTGTTATGCCTATTTCAAATTTCAAATGAATTCATACAATCTCATTCTTCCATTTTTGTATGATCTGCTTATACTCCACTGTCAATTAGGTTTAGACCTAATAGGTTTTTGAGCTTTATGCTTACTTAGAAAAAGTTGTAGGCCTATGTTTTTGTACAAATCAAATCATCCAAATTCATACGAAATCACCACCACATTTTCTCATGAGATTGGGTTGATAAATAAAGGAAGGCCACACAAAATGAGTCACCTAGCAACCCTACAGTAGTCAAAACAAACAGTCACCCATCTGACATTAACTATGTGAGATTTTCATTGACACTAAGGAACATAATCAATGCTTCTACAAATGACTAGAGAAGGAGATCCAGCTGGCTTATTTTTATGAGCTCCTAAATAAACATCAAAAAAATTCCCTAAAAATGTGTAATGAAGCCCACAACCACATAATCATCCCAAAAAGCCTGTCATGACATCACTAACAGAGCATGAGTGGATCTATCTGATTATGACGGGATATCGCTAACACATTCCTGAGGCTGATGGGAGAACAATGCCCATTCTTACTTTCCAAGAGATTTTTCCATTCAATCAGTCATTAGTCAGCCTTGGCATCCATACTGCCTGTTCGCAAAAGCCTTGTTTAGCGCTTGGCACCTGTGCCCAGACACAAGACAGGGCACTGTATGTGAAGTCTTGCGTAACGGCCCACAGAGGTAAGTTTACACAACTCAAATGACTGAGGAGATACCCAGCTCACAGAATCCGCCCTTATCACAAAACATCTGATAGTACCGAATCAGCGGAGGTGGGTAAGTCTTCAATGAGGGACAGACCTCACAAGAATTCCTTGTGGAAAAGGAAACCTGCCTGAGCATGGAGGAGGAGAAGGGAGAATCCGTCAGAGCTTTCATGCCTAAATCTTTGTATTCATGTCGTCCTGGAGATGGCCCTTTGTATATGTGTCGTTGTTCATATTTGGGAGGATTTTATTTGCTTGTCTGCTTAAAATATAGCTATGAAGAAACTACCTTTATGTTTTTAGCAGATGCTCTCTTACCACAATGTCTTCATGAATGACTGAAGGCCACTGACAGCAGTGTAAGCCTTGAACTGAACTATAACATGCAATGACAGCCAATGGGAACCTAAAGAGTAACATGAGAGAATATTCAGAGGTTTAAAAAAAGCAGCAGTATTTGCATGCAAAGAGCATATAGAGTGCAACAGTCGGGTTCTGGAAGTGGAAACTCCATTTTTTTTCTCCATATGTAACTTACAAACCTTTAAAGATAGGCCTGTTTTGAGCTCAAAGATGCTATTTCTAATTATTATATATATATATAAAAAACAGCTGAATTCAAGGTGAAAAACTACATTACCCATGATGCTGTATAGAAACTTCCACCAATCAGAGAGTTGCGTCAGGTTTTAATTACTTATTAATAATTTAATTAATTTAATTACTTAAAACCTAGATGGAGAATGCAAAGTGAAACCATTAAAGATTAAGGTTAAAAAGATTATTCAGAGCTGGAATGCAGCTCAAATTTATCAGCGTTTTTATCAATTTCAATTCAGGGGTGTGTTTCCCATAAAACGACCTTGATTAACTAACATAGTGCAATGCATCGTTGGAGAAACTAACCAACTAGTCACGACTGTTTCCCGAAATCATACATGGTTGCACCTCTGTCGTTTAAACCACATTGGTTCAACATTATAAGACTGTTGTTAATGACATCACATGCAGGTTGAGAAGTAACTTCTGCTAATTAATCCAGTCGAGATCTTTGAGATGCTGCTGTAACGAACATGGCACATGACTAATTCACTGTTTTTGTTTCATGTCATTTTGCTTGATTTGATGTTTGATTCATCACGGGTTCCCTCATATGTCATACAGTGTTGCCTAGTGCATATTACGCACACATTTCAAAAAAGGCTGATTGTTAACACACTAAAATATTAAAGTGTATATATATTTAAATAGAATAAAATATAGAGAATATACTCAATGTCAGCTTTATTGTGCCAAGAGCATGATCTATTTAAGTCCACATGTCATTTAACTAGACATTTACCACAACTCGAGAGCTGTAGTTCCAACCGATTAAGTTTGCAATGCTGTTTGCGAATGTTAGATGGAACTATAGTTTTGGGAAATGTCAAATCATTCAACTTTGTTGGTAATGACAGAACTTGCGACCATAGTTGCGATCAAGCTAATGATGCTTTTTTTGCACTTCTGAAACCAAAAATGAAAAGCTACGGTCTCATGGACTTAACGGACATTGTAAGTCCACAAGACTGTGAGTGCATATGAAGTGTGCCATTTGGGACAGGGCCTTAGACCAAAGCACTTAACCTCAGGTCACTCCCAAGAGGTGAAGTATCAATGCAGTAAGCATATTGAGTTTACTTCATTTTAAATGAATTTGACAGCAACACTCAGTCAAAATTAAGCAGTAGACGCTGGTAACACTCTTTAACGGGTATGCTGCGTGCTCTTACTTTTGTGTCAACAGCTTTTTTCAACAGCTTAAAGTCAGATGGACGTCTTTGGGGTCGGTGTGCATGATGACAAATGTAGCATGCATGCTAATGCTGCATGCCTGCAGTTTTCTCTCTGACTGTCAGCGTTAATTGTAGACTGTTACAAGAACTGAATCTTATTCCACAAATAACACCAGCCCTCAATTAATCAACCAAATTGCTGGCTAACAGCATTAGCAAGCAGACGCTGACCAGCAGAGGCCATTTGGGGGTTAAAGAGAGGTTTCCACTGCCTGCTGAGGTGACAGAGTTCTGTGGTTGGCTCTGCACACAGTGGACGGCACTGTACTGGGCAACGGAGCCCTTAGTGCTCTGCGTCACAAGTGAAGCAGTTGAAAAGAGATGCATTATGGTCAGGTACTTGCCTGTCCTACTGCTGCCCTCTCTCTCTTTTGCTCCTCCTTACCACTCAACCATTTTTCCTCACTTGAAATGTTGTACTGCTCTTCATGAAAGTCCCTCTCACTGCTCGAGCTGTTTGGCGTCTGGCTGTGGGCAATCAGCACCTCATCATGTCCAGCCACACGTTCAGATGATTTAAGCACTATATCAAATTCTCTCCACCTGCCAAATACCTAAAAATGCATGGCTCTTCTTCTAGAACAATAAAAACTTGTTTGAATGCACTTTAGAAATCAGTTGTGCAAATAGCTGTTACTTAGTCAACTATAATGTCATTTTTTTAAATTGGTTGATTTGTAAGCATTTAGCAGCCACTTTATCCAAGTAAATAAAAATAAGAAAATTTGTTACTCGGTACAAAACGAACCTGATGCTAAATTAAACTGCACAATTCCCCACTAAAATCTGGCATCAAATCACAGGTTTAATGTTTGTATGGGAAACCATCCCTATCGATCCCATTTAATTTGCTGGATTTTCAATTATTTTTCATTCAAATTATTTATTTTTCTATGGAATAAGCACATATAGCAACTTTGTCTTTGCTATTGTGCTTGTCCATTCTTATGGAGATCAAAAGCAAAATCCATTGTGCTTCTCTAAAGTGCTAAAGCAATCCTCTAAAGCTATATATATTATGTTATGTTCCTGTGAGGAGTAGGTTTAGGGATAGTGTAGGGAAGGACAATAGTATATTGAGTCAACATTTAGTCTCATAAAAAAGATTTTGTCCTTGTCTAGTCAAAGATTCCATATCTTTCGTACTTTGTGGGGTCATCTATACCCCCAAAAAGGGTAATAAATACAAGTACACAGACACACACACACATGTTGAGTTTCCATGTTTTACGGGGACTTTCCATAGACATGATTTTTATACTGTACAAACTGTATATTCTATCCCATAAACCTACCAATTACAGAAAACTTTCTGCATTTTTACATTTAAAATAAATATATAAATAAATAAACAGAAAAAAAAACATAATTTTGTATGATTTATAAACTGTGGATATCTAGTGTAAATCTGGCATGATTTTACTGTAGGATTTAGGGGTTTCATACCCACATTTCTCCCCATTAAGTCTAAGTCATTATATTAACAAACAAGAATTTTAAATAGGATCACTGTTGATGGAGGACTTTATTCCAGGAACAGGCTTAATCTCTGCCTGGAACACGGTCCTTGCAGGAGTTACACTCTTGTTTTGTGAAGCATATGAGTCAGTAGTGTGCAGCAGGCAGGATGGGTGTCTGCAGGTTCTGTGTGCTTTCTTAAGCCTCAGCTCAGAAGCAGTGCTGTCGGCCCAATGCATTTGTGATCCACACAGACTTTAGCTCTATTGTTGTGCATCTCTCATAGTTTTGATACTAAGGTAAAAATATTTATATCCTACCCTATAAATCTAACAATCATGACATGTATATTTTGCAAAACATGTTTTACTCTAAAACTGAGAGAAAACCAAAGTCATAAATCTAAACAAGTTGTGTTCCAAATTTGAGTTTGATATCTCAAAAAATTAGCTTTCAGTAAGATTTTGTTTGGGCGCAGCACCAAACATTTCCATTAGATCAAATTAGCTTCCCATTCATTTCCAATGCGATCATTTTTGACCATGAACAGTACAAGTGTGAGTATTTTTTTCAGGAACATTAACCTTTTCAAGTCATGTCCATGATTTGTGTGGTGTTTTTTTTTTTTTTTACATTGATACCATGGGGAAATCCTTTTGATGGATGACAGTCCAGCCAGGGCTGCTGTCAAACAAAACTCTCGCCCTGGAGCTACCTGAGGTCACTGAATGCAGGTGCTCAAGCCCCTGGCTAGGAAAACTCAGGTTCTTCAGAAAGAAATGAACACACACACACACACACACACACACACACACACACACACACACACACGCAAGCACACACACACACACACACACACACACACACACACACACACACACACACACACACACACACACACACACACACTATGTTTGAAGCATACTAGACAACTTCAAAAATAAAAGAGCCATGAAGTCCTGACTATTTCCTAAACCCATTCATGAAATATGAAATTTGATTTAGAGCGCATTTAGATTGCTTTATCACTTTAATCAACAAAACCTTTGTCATTTATTCACCCTCATGTCATTTTAAACCTGTACTACTTACTTTCTTCCATGCAGAGGGAGAGAGTTTGTCCATGTTGCTTTTTTCTTTCAGTGAAGGTGACCTGCGGCTGTCAAAAGACAAAAATGCATAATGTAAGTATATGAATAGACCTGAGAAAGTGAGACACTCTCACACACAATAGACAGCAGCACTTTGTTGGTAGCAATGCATTATGGGATTGTCCTCTCCAATTAAAATGTCTGTTGGGGGCCATCAAAATAAAATGTTAGCAAATATTAAACAGACAGTCTACTGATACTACTCTAAGGACTGCTATTTGACATGTAGTTGCAAAGTTACTTATAGTGAGTAGAATGTCTAAAAGGGATTATCAAAATAACATGTTACTTACATCTCTCGCAAATCTTTGCTTTTTCCTCTATGTTCTTGAATTTAAATTAAAATAAAATGAATGGATTCACAGCGTTCTCAGATGCAGCACACACTATAAAGTCGCCTTTAGTCAAAGGTTTACTTTTACATTAGAGTTGCTGTAAATCAAGTCTATCTGTGCACCTCTCCTGTCTCTGTTATTGTAGATGGCTGCAAGTCAAACTTTCCTGAGCAGTGTGGTCACTTGTGGGATACTCCATCATTAAAAAATGAATTAACATTAATTTGGTGACTGTTTTACGATGGCAACGTGTGGAATTCAACTTGGACCAACACTTTACACGTTCTTAAAGCACTCTAGCTCTCTCCGCTCCTGGAGAAAGAGTGCTTCTCTTTTCGCAGAGAGCCTGTGTCTGAATACAAGCCACTGGAGGTTGGTCTGGATAACTCATTCTCGAATGGACCTTGACGTTTTTATACTCACCCTTAAAACATAATCTCCCAGAGCTAAATGGAGTCTTTCAGGTAAAACCCTTCTGTCCACTGCACACAGGCATCTATCCACTTGAGTTATATGACAGTCCCATGAAATGAACATGTGTGAGAGGAGATGAGTAAACCTATAAATAAAAAATAAATAAAAAAATAAAAAAATATGAGTGTCACAGTGTATGTGTAACTACACACATACATTTGGAATCAACATCTTTTATTTCACTACATCCACATCTCTCATCGTGGGACTGTTTGCCGTCGGATTCTGTTCCCCCATGGTTCTCATTCAATGAGGCTAGAGAGAGGGGGACGAGATCAGGAAAAGTCCACAAGCCAGGACTTGAACTTGGGTCGCCAAAAGCACAATCGTACTTGTATGTCAGCATGCTGCCCACTAGGCTATATGTTTGATGAATCAGTTGGATAAATGTTAAAACCTCATTGTGTGAGAACCATGGGGGGAACAGAATCCGACGGCAAACAGTCCAGCTGTCAGAATCAGGATCAGGAAATGTCTACAAGAGAGACCTGAACTTGGGTCGCCCCAAAGCACAATGGTGCTATATATATGTGTGCTGCCCACTAGGCTATTGGATTGATAATACAGCCTGATAAATTTTAGAACCTCGTTGTGTGAGAACCATGGGGGAACAGAATCCGACAGCAAAAAGTCCAGCTGTCTGAATCCCTTCCCTTTCCCCCACCCCCATGATGAGAGATGTGGATGTAGTGTGGATGTGTGTGGATGGATCTTAACCAGCATCAGCTTGATAAATATTAGAATCTTACTGTGTGAGAAACATTGAGGGAACATATTCTGGCGGAAAACAATTCAGCTGTCAGAATCTGTTACCCCACCTCCATGATGAGAGATGTTGTAAGATGCTGATTCTATTCTATGTGTGGAAGGAGCTTAACCAGCATCAGTTTAAAGATTTTTTTTTTTTTGTAAGACCCATGACTTTTTAGCTGTTGGTGATTTTATAATCATTATGAGATAGCTTGATGTCATTTGAATGTAATAATTGTGTTGTGCCATTAATATATTTGAATTATAAACTCTGTTTTACTGCAACATGAGATAACACAGTATTGCTGTTTGTTCCTTTACAAGATTTCAATGACAGTCGATTTTGTTCCTTTACAAGATTTTAGTGACGGTTGGATTTGTTGGGTTGCGAGATTTTAATGACTGTCAGTTTTAAATGACAGTCGTTATCATCTGTTACAAGATTTCAAAGACAGTCAGTTTTGTTTTGTTATGAGATCTCATTAACAGTCAGTTTTGTTCCTTTATGAGATTTCAATGACGGTTGGTTTTGTTCCTTTACGAGAATTCAATGACAGCCTGTTTTGTTCCACTACAACATTTCAATAATGGCCTTTTTTTTTTCCTTTACAAGATTTTAATGACGGTCAGTTTTTGGTGTTAGTTAGCTTAGTTTGGTTACAAGATTTCAATGACAGGTTTTTTGTTTTGTTTTTTTTTTGTTATGAGATTTCAATTAAGATCAGCCTTCTTCCATCACAAAAATTTAAATGTTGGCCTGTTTCGTTTCATTATGAGATTTCAATTATGAGATCTCCATGATAGTTGTTATTTTTTCCATTACGAGATTTCAAAGAAGGTCAGTTTTGTTTCGTTACGAGAGTTCAGTGATGGTCGGTTTTATCTCTTTACGAAATCTCAATGACGGTAGGTTTTGTTCTTTTATGAGATTTCAAAGATGGCTGTTTTGTTCCGTTACGAGATTTCAATGATGGTCAGTTGTATTTGGTTACTAGATTTCCATGATGTCTGTTTTATTTGGTTATGATATTTCAGTGATGGCTGGTTCAGTTTGGTTACAAGATCTCAATGATGGTCAGTTTTGTTCCTTTACGAGATTTCAATGACAGTCAGTTTTCATTGTCAGTCTGTTTTGTTCAGTTATGAGATTTCAATACAGTATGTTTTGTTCTTTTATGAGATTTTAATGACAGTTAGTTTTGTTCCATTATGAGATTTCAATGATGGTCGAATTAGTTCGTTTACGAGATCTCAATGATGGTGGAATTTGTTCGTTTACAAGATCTCAATGATAGTGGAATTTGTTCGTTTACAAGATCATAATGATGGTCGATTTTGTTTGTTTATGAGATCTCAATGATGGTCGGTTTTTTTCAATTGCCAGATCTCAATGACGGTCGGTTTTGTTCCATTAAGAGATCTCAATGATGGTCAGTGTTATTCCGTTTTGAGATTTCAATGAGAGTTGAGTTTGAACGGATTCAAACTGTTGGTTTTATTTTGTGACAAGATTTCAAGGACGGTCGTTATTGATGGTCAGTTTTGCTGGGTTATGAGATTTTAATGACGGTCAGTTTTGTTCCATTCTAAGATTTCAATGACAGTCGATTTTGTTCACAGAAATAAATAATATTTTAAAGTATATTAAAATAGAAAACCATTATTTTAAATTGTAATACACAATATTACTGTTTTTCTGTATTTTTGAAATAAATTTTTATTTCAAATAAATGCAGATTTGATGAGCATATGAGACTTTCAAAAACATTAAAAATAGTAATGAAAAAATTAGAGTGCTTCCATGTAAGTTGTAAGAAATAAATAAAGTACTATATCATTTGTGATGTGAAACTAACAAACTAATTACCTGGTATGTGATGTAATGTAGGAATTATTTTTACCCCAGGGTCACACCCCTTATTTTCTGGGGTTTATTTTAATACTTTATTCAGTACAGTTTATGGCAACTGTACTGGGGCGTTGGGCAGTATGTGATGTGCTATACGGGCTATTTTACACCAGGGTTGCACCCTTAATACAGTACAGCTTATGGCAACTGTAATGGGGCGTTAGGACCCACTCAAGCCACAGGTTGATCAGACCTGCCAGCCTCTCTAACACCTCTTCCCGCAGCCACCCGGTCTTCCAGAAGATCTCCCATCTAGATATAGACTGGGCTTAACCCTGCTCAGCTTCAGTGGGTGTGCAAGTGAAAGCTTCAGGTTGAATGCTGTATAGGGCTACCCCATATTTAAGCGTGAATATATTTAACACATTTAACACGTGTAACACATTCACGGTATGAGTTACAGCAGATTTCTAGTTCCCAGCATGCTTTGCTTCTGACTGTTAAAGGAAGGGTCAATGTTGAAATTAGTTGAGTTATTTCATGTGTTTTACTCAATATTAATACAGGGGGAGACCTGTTAGTGTTTAATGTTCTATTATTTTGGAATTTAAAATGATTTCTGGTATGTCTGAGATTTTGGGGTTACCATCGTGCTAAAGAGTAGAGCCTGTGGTTAGGCTAAAGTACTTACAAACATATGTTAAAAGTCATGAAAGATGCTGATTGGTGAATAGTTTAGTACATGTAGGTGGGATTGTGCTATTGTTAATTAAATACATAAAACATATATAATGTTAACATTTGCAACATTTAAAAGGTATAGTTCCTTATGTAGTGCTGTGTGTGTATGTACTGCTTATATCAGTGTTCTCAAATTCAATTTCTGGAGAGCCACAGCTCTGCACAGTTTTGTTCCAATCCTAATCAAACACACCTGATCCATCTTATTCAGGATCTTCAGGTCTTCATGATTACTAGAAACTTCTAAGCAGGTGTGAGTTGGAGCTGGTTGGAGCTAAACTTTGCAGGACTGTGACCCTCCATAAACATGCGTCATGCCACAATGCATTCTATAACAGACTATTATTAAGTTTAAATTAACTGCATTACATCTACAAGATAAAAAAACAAACACACACTCTGTGTACGATTAGACCACTAGATGATGACAACCTCTTTATCATCAAGTTGTCAACATCACCTGACCACATTTTCCCTTGCTATAGAGGGCATTCGTCGACGTCACTTTCCCACCAAAAACGCGCTCCCTCAGCTGGACTGAGTGGCAAAAGAACCTGCTGCGTGACTGGATTTAGTAGAGTAAACTGCGAAAACGTGAGTAAAACTAACGAATTACACTAAAGGTTGGAATTGAATGTGTTCCTTACAACTTGTCAAATAAAACTAATCCATGGATATCGACATGCAGCCAGGAGTCGCGTTTCATGACATTTATATGTGCCTGATTTCGACGGTGGGGAAATATAAAGCAAATCTGCCTGTGAATATTTTATGTAACTACAGTATAGGTAGGTTTAAATCCACGTAATCACTTATATCAATGTTATATTGTCATATTGTCCAGCCCTAAAACATATATATAGTTTTATAGTAGTTTTTGTCAGTGTTGTTTATTTAAAAACACACAATTATGCAGAATATAAAATCGAAGATATTTAATTGATGAGTTGTCAACATAATATATAACAATACAATATATACGGTATGATTTTACCTCAAAATCCAACATTTTGACACAAAATGATAACTGCAAATCCATGTTTCTCTGCCTGGAGTTCAGATGTTTCTGTGAATTGCAGTGATCCATTTGCTTTTTTTCTGTTGCTTTCTGATTTTTTTTTTAATATATGCCTCAGGTTTTGTGTCAAAGCTATTTGTACAGTCAATCACAAAGCTCTTTCCCATTTTGGATGCGTTTTGTGTGTTTTTCGCGACATACACGCTGAAAACCAATGCTGCCGCTCAGTCTTTTGCCTCTCAGTGGACGTGACTGCAGTCGTAACGGTCGACGGTGACGTCACTTGCATACCCTCTATTTTTGCCACAGCTAACACAATTTCAGCAGCAACAGATTCACTAATATTTTTTTCTAAGACACGTTTATAGAAGTTACTTAAATGCCCTAATTGAACTAAGGCCTAATCCCGGTTTAGGCTAAGCCCTGTCTGTGAAACAGGGCCTAAATCTCTCAAAATCTGATTAAACAATCCCGCAAACAGCATTACCAGCTTAACTTATTACTAATCACTGACTTTATTTCTGTTAGAAATCTACAGAAGTTCTTATTGAGGTTTAAATGTAACGTTTTTTTTTTTTTTTCATTTGAAGTTACCATAATGGTGATTAGTGTTTCAATTAGTTGGGCTCTTAACTCTTATGAGTTCACTTTCTCTGCTAGTGTGTTTGGCAAACACATTTGCAGTAGCAAAGAAAGACAAAGTGAGATCAGATGATGATCGTTAGCTGTTAATGGTTTTATAATCCTCATGAAATAGCTTGAGTCACTGTTGGACTTTGTATCTAATAATTATGTTCTGCAGTTAATACATGTACATTATAAACCCTGTGCTATTGCAACGTGGGATCACGTTATATAGAATAAATCAGTTAAAATATATAAAAAAAGTTATCCAAAGATGACACACAAAGACATCAAGAATCAGCACATGAATCTCAATAATGGTGACAATCAAAAGTGTTGTGCCGCAACGCCAACGTGCATCACAGAATGAATAAATTATGCAGCTGAATTATCCTATTATTTTCTTTCATTCTAACTATTTGTTTTTATTTTTTGCTGTGGAATCTGTTCTGTCTTTTAGTAGCTTTTTGTGATGTCCAGATTTTATCTGATTGTCTGAAGATTTTGTTGTCACCATTGTTGAGATTCATACGCTTATTGCTCATATCTGTGTTTGTCATTGAAGCTATTTCTTTTTTGCTCATGGTTTTTATCTTCAATCTTCTGTTTGAATACAGTGTGAACTCATATTGCAGTAGAACAGGGTTTGTAAATTAAATGCATTAATGGCATAGTACAGTTATTACATTCAAATGACGTCAGTGATTCAGGCTGTCTCACAATGATTATAAAACCATCAATAGCAGAAAATCATTGTCTGATTTCATCTCAGCTTTCATTGCTATTGCAAATGTGTTTGACAAACACACTGTCACAGCAGCCAGAGAAGACAAACATATTATAAGAGCCCAACTACTGGAAACACCAATCACCATTACTGTTTTCTGCTCATGTTTTTTTTTCTTTTTTTCTTCAATCTTCGAACTGATTTCTGCTATACAGTGTGATCTCATGTTGCAGTAAAACACGGTTTGTAATTCAAAGGTATTAATGGCACAACATAATCATTACATTCAAATGACATCAGTGATTAAGTAGATAAAGAAGATAGATAAGAGTTAAGAGCCCAACTAATGGAAACGCCAGTCACCATTATGGTGACTTCAAATGAAACAAACATGAGCACTAAACTTCTGTTAATTCTCAATAAGAACTTCTGTACATGAATGAAGTCAATCTGGTTAGTAATATATGAAGCTGTAATGCTGTTTGTGGAGTTGTTTAATCCTCCTCTGCTGAGATCTGGAGAGATTTAATGTCATCTTTTCAGTTGATTTCATCTAAGGCTGTGGCTGAAGTCAATTGTACCTCTTGTGTTGCTGTTTGTTTCTTTTTTTCTGTTCTCTTCTTTCCTTTAGTGATTCTGTTTGTTAATGCTAAGATGATTCTAAAAAAATATATAAAGATTTTGTGGCATATATAAGGTCCAGTTCTGGTTTATTTCTTTGCTCTTGGCTGACATGTGGCATTGCTATGGCCTGCTTGTAGCTCAGATCTGGCAAACAGGAGCGGTCATTCCATGCCACATGTGGCCCAGATCATCATACTACGCATCATACAGATGTGGGCCGGATATGGGCCGGCACGAAGTTGTGAAGTTATGTGGGATATATTAGATGTTGAACATATACACTACCGATCTAAATTTTTGGGTTACATTTTTTATTCATCAAATGATTCTGCAAATTTAATTGCAAATATTGTGTCCAATTCTGTGGAAACAAATGATCCTTCTCCTGCATTAAACAAACTTTTTGATTCTGCAAAATCATGAATAAACTAATGCAAAATTTCATCTAAAAATACACTCAAAAAAATGTAAGCCTTTTTATAAGATTTATGCAATTAAATTAATAGTAAAATTAAATCAAATTGAATTCAATGAATATTTAATGAAAATACATAATGCTTTTAATACAATTTGATGGAATTTTACTATTAATTAAATTGTATAAATCTTTAAAAAAGGCTTATTTTTTTTAATACCTCCTATACATTTTCATAACCAGTAAAAAATAGCAGTCAAACCCAAATTGTTTTCTATGTGAAGTCACCAAAAAAATGGAAATTCTATTATCATTTACTCACCATAATGTTGTTTCAGTCACATAAGATTTCTTCCTTCTGTTCAACAGATGGCACTCTTTGAAAATGAAATAATTTTTCGCTGATAATATATCCTTTTTAAATCAGCTAGTCAAGCATTGTCAAATATGCAACATAAAGACACACTGTGCAAGCTTTGACGACAACGATACCACAAATCACTGGTCTCATGTCATGTGACCAAATGTGACGCTGCAGGATTGACTAAACAAAAGTACAAATGAGATTTTAATGCTACAGCTAGGTGTAAGGAAGAGCCTAACATTTATCATATGGTTTCAGGGGAATATGTCACATGCACTATATTTACAATGCTTTTATGGTGCCTTTTTTATAGCTTGATTGCCCTGGTCAGACATTCTGCTTAAATCTTTGTTTGTCTTCTACTAAAGAAAGAAAGTCATGCAGGTTTGGAACAGGGTGAGTAAATGATGACAGACTTTTCATTTTTGGGTGAACTATCATCACTTTAAGCTTTAATAAAGCACAGCACTCATCAGTCACCCTCTAAATATCTACTCTAACAATGCTGATACTGTATAGCATATAACAGCCCCAAAAACTCACTTAAAAGATAAACAAAAGGGAAATAACTTATTAGTGGTGACTAGCTGAGAAACATGTTCAGACATGTTCCTCCACACACAGAAACACACACATTTATATATTAACAATCTGCATTGCACACTGTGTTGATGCCCGTGGCTTGTGTAGACATCTCATTGATATATCAGAGATGCTTGGCTTTGTTCTTGCTCAGATGTGGTTTAGAACAAAGAGGATTGTGGGTAATGCCGAGCCTAATCACAGGAACGGATGGACAGGTTTACAGATAGATGGTTTTATGGCATGCCTTACTTTTCACTGAATCACACTTACAGCACTTATAAAATCAGACAAATCGTGTCCACATGATAGTAACATAACATCAGAGTAAATCAATACTTCTCACCTCTTCAAAAAAAGAAGAAGAAAAAAACATTGTCTGTGTTGGTGGCCACACCTGCACACATGTCTTACATCACTGTGGAAAAGGGAGAGCTGTAAGGGTTTGCCCTTTTAATATCAAAACTTTCTTAATGTGCATTATTTCAAAAGAAAGAAAAATGCTTGTGTTTGTAATATCTCAAAATGTAGCCTAGATGAAAACGTGCTCCACCTCTGACCGACTTCTCAAACCCTCTTATCCAACCAC
Source organism: Megalobrama amblycephala (assembly GCF_018812025.1). Taxonomy (NCBI): domain Eukaryota; kingdom Metazoa; phylum Chordata; class Actinopteri; order Cypriniformes; family Xenocyprididae; genus Megalobrama; species Megalobrama amblycephala. The sequence goes on from NC_063053.1 coordinate 10,366,522, forward strand.
CCGCCTCCATTCTCATGTAATGCCCACTTTTCACAATCCAATGAATTCCTGATGGATAAAATCAAGTGCTGGCCTACATTTTATTTTCTTGAAAAATAAAATATCTTGTTTCACTGAGAAATACGTCAAATTAAGGAGGTTAAATTAGTTGCACAGTGCTGCAGTCCTGACATCAAAACTAGGAAGACTAATTCGCCAGAGGTTCCCTCAAGATTTTCCTATGGGATTTTATAATGAGGTTTTTCAATTCATAAAGGTCTCTGTGGTAAATATAAGTTGATGATACTTGAACGTTCTCAAGGGAACCACTGGCGAATTAGTCGAATTAGCCAGGTCTTGATGTCAACCCTGCACCACTCTGTTGGCAAAAACTGGAATAAAGTGCACAATAAAACCAGGAATGCATTTTCATTTTGACGTTAAAGGATTAGTTGACTTTCAAATGAAAATTAGCCCAAACTTCAATCCTCAAGCCATCCTAGGTGTATATGACGTTCTTCTTTCTGATGAACACAGTCAGAGATATTTTAATAAATATCCTGATGCACCCGAGCTTTATAATGGCAGTGAACGAGTGGAACGAGTATGAGCTGAAGAAAGTGCCTCCATCCATTATAAACATGTACTCCACACGGCTCCGGGTGTGTTAATTAAGGCCTTCTGAAGCGAAGCAATGCGTTTGTGCAAAAAAATATCCATATTTAAAGGGTTAGTTCACCCAAAAATGAAAATTCTGTCATTTATTACTTACCCGCATGCCGTTCCACACCCGGTAGACCTTTGTTAATCTTCAGAACACAAATTAAGATATTTTAGTTGAAATCCGATGGCTCCGTGAGGCCTCCATAGGGAGCAATGGACACTTCCTCTCTCAAGATCCATAAAGGTACTAAAAACATATTTAAATCAGTTCATGTGAGTACAGTGGTTCAGTATTAATATTATAAAGCGACGAGAATATTTTTCGAGCTCCAAAAAAAACTAAATAACGATTTCAAAACAATGCTTCAGGAAGCATCGGAGCATAAATTAATCAGTGTATCGAATCAGCTGTTTGGAGCGCCAAAGACACGTGATTTCAGCCGTTGGCAGTTTGACACGTGATCTGAATCATGATTCGATACGCTGATTCATTGTGCTCCGATGCTTCATGAAGCAGTGTTTTGAAATCGGCCATCACTATATAAGTCATTATTTTGTTTTTTTGGTGCTCCAAAAATATTCTCGTTGCTTTATAATATTAATATTGAACCACTGTACTCACATGAACTGATTTAAATATGTTTTTAGTACCTTTATGGATCTTGAGAGAGGAAGTGTCCATTGCTCCCTATGGAGGCCTCACGGAGCCATCGGATTTCAACTAAAATATCTTAATTTGTGTTCTGAAGATGAACGAAGGTCTTACGGGTGTGGAACGGCATGAGGGTAAGTAATAAATGACAGAATTTTCATTTTTGGGTGAACTAACCCTTTAACAAGTTATGAAGTAAAATATCTAGCTTCCTCCAGACCGCCTTCCGTATTCAACCAATATTTGGTTTTATATTCTCAGACATTTGAAGTGTGACAATGCATTTAATAAATATATACAAGTGCATTGAAAGAAAGATGAATTAAGTGCTATAGTGAGTAAAGAAGTGATTTTCTGTGGGAAAGTGTTTGTGTGAGTCTCTCAGAGGTGCTGAAGGGATTCAGGAATGTTTTTAGGTAAAGAGAAAATGTTCTTTGATGTCTGAAATCCCATATCTGTGGTTTTGTTAGTGAATAAAGCTCCGAGACTCAATCAGACAACCAGCATGGGAAACCCCTCATGACAGGAGACCATACACACACACACACACACACACACTCATGTCACGTGTACACATACTTATGACAACTCCCACACACATACCAACTGTAGGCCTATACATATTTATACAAATTCTTTCTTTCTTTCTTTAACACGACAAACAACTAGCATAAAAATTCCCAAAGGAAAGAGAAAACATGTAAGATCTCAATGTTTCTGCTAGATATTTCTTATTAAATTGAATATTTCTTAATAAAATGACGTATGACTGTCATTACCAATCAAAATGCGTGTTCATTTAAATGCAGTGTGTAGACTTTTTACACCATTTCTCCTAATTCCATTTAGCAAAACTCATTTTTTATTAACGACTACATTCAATATGTCGAATTTTCCCTTTATTGAACTCTTAATCAATATCCTTACTGTATGTTAACAACTAGCTCATTTGGAATTTAAAGAGAAACTTCTGAAACAAAGTTGATACCTAACTAAATGATCAAACAGCAATAAAGTTTTGCTCTGTGGTTGCAGCAACTGTATATTTTCAAGGACAATCCACACTACACACACACACACACACACAAAACTTCATTCAAAATAACACACACATAGTATACACAGGAAAATACCTTGTGCATGATATCAGATGCTGGTGACTTGAAGGCCGTGAGGCTTGTGAACTTGTTTGTTTTCTTGAGTTCATCACTCACTGTCTCAGCTTCACATATGACAACAGATTCCTGTTTACCTTTCACTCCCCCTGCTGCACTTCCTCTTGTTTGTGTCAACCTGTCCTTTATTGCCTCACAAATACAGGTACACCTTATCACCGAACACTCCTTTCTTCTGCCCTCTCACATTTTCCGATCCTTTTAAAGCTCTGCGTGGCATCTCCGTCTGTCGCTATGGTTGTGTTTGGAGGCCTTTGTGTCTCATTTGGACGGTTGCATTCATGAAGCTGGATGAGAGAGAATGAGAGATAGATAAACAATAAGAAAAAAAAAATGACATGGAAAAATTGAGAAACATATTGAAGATAAAACCACTGCATTAAGGAGTAGAGATGAAAACAGAACTGTTATCAAGATCTGTTACTTAAAGGTGCATTGCTGTGCGACACGCCATGAGCAAAATCTTTTGGTGTCATTTGTTTTCACTCTTGATAAAATGCTTATACCACACACTGCAAAAATGATGTTCTTGTTTTCCAGTACAAATATCTATGCATTCTTAAATTAACCCTTTCATGTGTGAATTATGATAACATCAGTCAGGATTTTTTCCAGAATCTAAAACCAGATTTGAAATTTTTTTTTTTTTAACACATATTTTCAGATGTCCACTTGAGTGGACAGTATGCGCTTTTGGTTTTAAACATAATACAGTAGTACTGTGTGTATTTAACAAACCAATGAATAAAATGATATAAAATCAAGTGAAAACTATAAAATATATACAGAAATATACTACAGCTTCAATTATTGCAAACGCAGTTGAGTTTGTTCCCGTTCGACCAGCAAGTGGACTTTGTACATCTTTGATGTCAGAACATGAGGATGTGATTCTATCAAGGAACTGGTGGAGATACAATTCTGTGGAAGCCCAACTCAGACTATGTAGATAATGCTCATGCTCCCTCTAGTCAACCAGAGTATGTAGATTTACCCTTATTAGCTGATAATTTTGATTATTTTCAAAAACGAAAAATTTCTATCATATAGTTCCCCTCTCTGTGAAAACCTCAGACAGAAATCTACATTGATCTATTGATGCTTTCAGACTGTGGAAAAACTAGCGATCAGGTGTTTTCTCAAATGAGCAGTGTTGGGGGTAACGCATTACAAGTAACATAATCAGATTACTTTTTGATGTAAAGAGTAAAGTAACGCATTAAAAGTAACGTGCATTAAGTAATCAGACTACTTTTTTGATGTAACAAGTAACCCACGTAGAAGGCGACATTCTCGTGACCTTACGCCACATTCCCTAAAAGGTCTCTAAAGGTGACAAAAATTCCAAACCTTTACAGAACATTAGGGACGTTTCTAAAACATGTTCTTTTGATAATGAAAGTGTTGCAGTTCAAGGTTCCTTATATGACTTTAGGGGGACATTCCATTTTGGTTATTTTATGGTCACATAAGAACGATACAAAGAGGACATTTGGGACATTAACAGAACATTCCCACATGGTCCTCTGTTGGTCACTTAATAACGTTCCCTATGTGACTTTAGGGGGACGTTCTATTTTGGTTATTTTTATGGTCGCGCGAGAACATTTGGGAAGTCAACAGAATGTCCTATAGTAATAATCCCTTAAAGGTGCCGTAGAACGTCTTTTTAAAATATGTAATATAAGTCTAAGGTGTCCCCTGAATGTGTCTGTGAAGTTTCAGCTCAAAATACCCCATAGATTTTTTTTAATTATTTTTTTAACTGCCTATTTTGGGGCATCATTAACTATGCGCCGTTTCAGGCTGCGTGACCCCTTTAAATTCTCTCCCCGCCCATGGAGCTTGCGCTTGCCTTAAACAGAATAAACAAAGTTCACACAGCTAATATAACCCTCAAAATGGATCTTTACAAAGTGTTCGTCATGCAGCATGTCTAATCGTGTAAGTATGGTATTTATTTGGATGTTTACATTTGATTCTGAATGAGTTTGATAGTGCTCCGTGGCTAAAGCTAACATTACACACTGTTGGAGAGATTTATAAAGAATGAAGTTGTGTTTATGAATTATACAGACTGCAAGTGTTTAAAAAATGAAAATAACGACAGTCTTGTCTCCGTGAATACAGTAAGAAACGATGGTAACTTTAAACACATTTAACAGTACATTAGCAACATGCTAACGAAACATTTAGAAAGACAATTTACAAATATCACTAAAAATATCATGATATCATGGACCTGTGAATCAGCGTATGAACCTCAACAATGGTGACAATAAACAAAAATCTTTTTTGTTACTTTAGTAGCTTGTTTTGTGATGCTCAGAGCTGTTTATTTGAAAATTCTGTCACCATTGTTGAGGTTCATACGCTGAATCCTGATATCTGTGAGTGTCTACATGATCCTGTTTGAATCATTTCTGCAAAATATCAAAGCAGGACAGGATTTTATGGAGCAGTAGCACTACGGTAACATGAAATGAATATTATATTCTGAGATCATTGAATCAGGCCACTGTGATGAGAAAGAATAATTAAAAATAAGCAACCAAATTAATCTGATCACATTTTTATTTCTACACAATTCTTGTTATAACACATGCGCTTTATAAACACACAGTTACAACAACTGAAGAAAAGCTACTTTTAGAGTTAGGACCCCAACTAAAGCAAGTGCCAACTAAAGCCAGTGCTTTTTCCATATAAATCCAACTTGGTTTATATCAGGCTCAATGGGCTCACAACGCTCGGTAGAAACATTCTCTGTCAACTCAGGTTTAATCCAGAGTTTTGAGATTAACTCTGAATCGTGTGCACCTGAAAGTGACACATGCGGCAAACAGCCAGCGTCCGTTTCTCGCGAGAGAATACATATAAGCTTAAGCTATTATATTTATTTTAATTTAAAAGCAATGTTTAATAATTATATGAATTATACATAATTATAATAAATAATTAGCAGCAAAAGATGAGCAATCTAAAGCTAAAATGTTTTCACTAACATTTAATTTGGAGCGAGAGATACAGGGGGAGTGGCTTGCATCAGAGAGGCTACAGGTCACTTTAGTCACAGCTGATTGGTCCAGTTTGGGTTTGTTTGCGATCTCTAACTAACTAATAAAACCTGCCCTGGAGCAGGTTAGCCGTGTAGTGTAAGTTACCATAGCAATGAAACCCGCTAAAAACCAATCCACCTTCATAAACCCCAAAAAACTGAGTTTGCTCAAACTAATCTTGAACTTACCTGAGTAGAAACTGAAACTGGCTTTGTGCAATAGGCCACAGGTTTGTTTAAAGTGAAGATGCTGAGATCTAGAGATATCTGTTAGTGTTTAATGTTCTGTTTCTGTTTTGAGTTTTGTGAAGCTACCATTGTGCTGGAGAGTAGAGCCTGTGCTTCAGTCAATGATGAGCTGAAAAACATTGATTTTATTATGCTGCATGTTGTTTTATTTAAAGGCAGTAATTGTGTAGTTGCTGCTGCAATAATACAGTAATTACATTAGCTAATGCATGTGCTGTTGTCAGCTAATGATTTACTGTAAGAGATCTGCATTTTACAGAAAATGTTTAATAATAATAATTCAGGAAATACCTGTAAAGTGCATTTTTGTAAGACAGTAAAAAAAAAATAGAATTTTTTTATATTCATTTTATAGTTTTTGTTTGAACAGTTGGTTTTGTTAGTCAATTTAGCTCTAATTTTCGATTAAATTTTTTAACAAGGTTAGCATGGATGTTCTAAAAACGTTCTGGGAACATCACATTTGAGAACGTCGTTCTGTGAAGGTCCGCCAAATAACATCCCCCAACCCTTTAAAAGAACTCCAAATTATGACCATCTCAGAATGTACTGGGAACCTTACTAGGCAACGTCCTTAACACCAGTGGGGACGTTCTGAGAACGTAAAATTTCTAGCGGGGAGAGCATTACATGTAACATACATTACGTAATAACGGTACTTTTTTGATGCAACTGCAAATTACATTCTAATAACGCAAATACATGTATTTACAGCCATAAAAATTACTACAGATGAAGTATTTTGAAGAACAACAGTCGTAGTAATAGTATGAATTAGCTGAAATATAGCTAGTGATGCAGATGATTAGAAAACTAATTTCCTCCCAATCCAAAATCAATACTTGGAAATTTTAACAATGATATGACTCCTTAGATGTTACTTGTTGTTACAAAATGTTTATACCTGCAAGAGTCTCCTAGAAGGAATGGATGGATATTCTGGAGCAACTTGGCATTTTTGACTGGCCTTCAGCCATTTTTGTTTGGAGAATACAAATTCCACATACAACGGATTGCCACTTAGTGGCAGTGTACAGGATGATGCACTAGTGTCCTGTAGTTGTGATGTGCACTATGATATCAAAACCTGTGCATATGCAAGAAAATGGCTTTTTTTGTGACCTCTATGAGTGAAATAGTTAAGACTGATTTACTTAAGGAAGCAAAATTACTTTGAAAAAAACGATCAAAATTAAATATTTTTGTCTAAAAAATTCAAATGGAAAACAAGATATTTTTCTTACTCCACTGGCAGATATTTTTTCTTGTTTTCAGCAACTTAATTCTGATTATTATTATTATTTTTTTTTTTTCAGAAAATAAGACTAATATCATGTAATTTAGCATCTCAAAAAAAAAAATAATTTAAGAATATTTACATATTTGTACTGGAAAACAAGACAAAAAGAATGAGAAAGAACATTATTATTAACATTATTATTATTATTATTATTTTGCAGTGGTTCTAGGCTATGTAGAACGTAGACAGCAAAGCAGCTCACTATGTTTGCAACAGAGCTTGCGTGTTTGTTTATTACATTACATCAGCATGTAGCCATTTATTCACACCCTCATTGGTATGCATAAAGGGCCGAGGAGGACACTGGGGGCTCAAAACCGTTGTGACATCACTATATGGAAGTGCTTTGAAGGGGATAAGGGCATAGGGACGACCAGAGAGGACAATGTTAGTATTATTATATCCACTGGACCTGTATCTACTGCATTCAAGATTCAAGGCAAGACAAGATAAGCATCACTTTCCTCTTACGCGCTGGTTTACAGTCCGAGACCTCCGCCTCACACTGATCAAAGCAAACGGCTGAGATACTGGACCCTCACGGCACTGCAGCATGACATTTTCCCTCAGCCAACATCACACATACGTCACGTACGTACAATACGGTGTTTTAGTAAACATCCTTATCGAAAACTCACAGATCATGTATATAGTTCAAAGTCTTGGGCAGCAATCTTATATTTGTAACAAGTATTTGATTTTGATTTTGTTTAACATGACACTCTGATGTTTCACTCTGTGCAATTTCGTGAAATCTGTCAATAACACACCCTCGTCATATTTCACCCCAAAATGAAAAGGTCTCCTACCCATTACTGTAATGCAATAAATAAATAAATGTATATATTTTGATTTAAATTTACAAAATCATTTTTAAAACAGTTTTAAAATATTTAAAATATTTTTTTAAATATTTTATCTAATGAAAATCACCATTAGGAATCATGAGATTTATGATAATTTTTTTTTTTGGAATTTTTGTTTTGTTTTTACTTATGTTTTACTTGGTAGTTTTAATTATATATATATATATATATATATATATATATATATATATATATATATATATATGTGTGTGTGTGTGTGTGTGTACACATAAATATAATTTAAACTAAGTCAAATAAAAGTAAAATACCCAGAGAAAAGTAAACAAGAAAATTAAACCAATATCTTTTCCACTTTAGGGTTAGGTGTGCCTTTGTTTTTGTAATATTCACACAGGGGCCAAATACTGCACTTACTGCTTGGGTTATAGCGCCACCTGCTGGTAACTGCACACCTCTTCTTCGTAACACAGTACAGTGTCTCCCTGTGGTAAGTTTATTTAAATCACAATAGCAGTCACTGTCTGACACAAGACATCTCTGGGTCATGTTATAGCCACAATAAACTAACTAAATGAGAAAATTATATTTTACATAATTAAAAATTAAGCCTGTATTTTGTTATTTTCAATTATGATTCTCATTAGAATTAGATAACTGTAAAAAAAAAAAAAAAAATTATTTTAATGCAAAATATAATTCATTCTTTCTTTCTTTCTTTCTTCTGATTTTGTGGCCCGGACAGGATTTACGAGATTCATTTCTTTTAGAAGGATGACTCTAAAACCTAATCAAACCATCTCACATTTTATAACATAGATAAAACATTGTATTTAAGCTAATCTTGATCAGATTTGGCATCCTCTGTCTTACTCATGAGGTCTGTTTGTTGTATTTGTTTTTGTATCTCTCCCTGTATCTCACTTCCTCTCCCTCATCCTGTGGCTGACAGAGGTAAACTTATCCAAGCTGTAGGGGAAAGACAGTGTGGTACAGTCTTTACCTCACAGCGCCACTACCAGCGATGAGGGCTCGAACCCTGATGCTATCTGATGCCCTGTTCTCATCAACACACGTTTCCTGTGTAGGCCTACATCACAGAAAATGCACATGGATTCCAGATACTCTCAGCGTAATTAACTCTGTTTGATGCGTAGCATGTTTAACATTTAAAAAATATACTATTTCAAAAGATAAATATTATTGTCTTATTTATTTATTTTTTATATCTAAGAAACATTAACCAAACTAGACATGCACCATGTTATGCCTAAATGTCCAAAACCACGATATTAGCATGGCAATTTTGGGTACTCTTTGTTAGTGTTAAAATGTTTACATTGTACTTGTGTTGATCATAATATAATTTTGAGGTTTTCAGGTTTTCTGTAAGTCAGTCATTGTACGCGTGAGGGCGCTAGTGGCTAATTGTTCAAGCGAATTTTTATTGTGCATTTACGTGGATAAAAGTAGGCTATAAAGCATACAGTATATAAATGGTATACAGTTTAATGCGGATTAAAATATAACAATTTATGGCCTGGTTTCACAGACAGGGCTTAGATTAAGTCAGGAGTAGGCCTTAGTTCAATTAGGACATTTAAGTAGCTTTTATAAATGTGCCTTAGAAAAAACATTACTGATGTGCATCTTGACACAAAAATATTTTAAGATGTCAGTGCAAGTTGCTTTCAGTTAAAAAGGCTCAAACACTAGGCTTAAGCCTTGGCAGTGTCACACTCACTTTTTGGTTTCTTGATTTACTGCTTCCGAGCGTTTGATCACGTAACCTCATTAAGATTAATGTCCCAGATATTTACCAAAGAAGGATTGGCAAATTCACTGACCAGCCTAAGTCATTGTCCGCCAATCAGCCAACGAGGGGCGGGGTTTTCCGCGGTCAGCGCGGAGGTGGGCGGGGTTGCTTTGTACGCCGCCCCGTACAGGTACTGTACACTCGTGCGCTTCGTCCAAACACAGGAGTTGTTTCACACTGAAACGCACATTGGACAAGACCAGTCACATAGCGGATCTCATTGTTTCCCTCGCTTCCCTGGATATGTCTAAACAGCACGTCTGATAATGTTGGGGAGAAAAATACCTGGATCAGGTGTGCTGAGCGCAGCTGCAGGAATGGACCGGGGAAGGACAGGAGAGAGGCTGCACGCAGCGCTGGCCGGACTGCAGGAGCTGCATTTCCTCCGGGACAAACAGAGTGCCATGGTGCACTGGGCTCTGACCCTGAACAGAGAGGAGTCTGATAGATCAAATCATGAGAACGTGAGCACAGAAGAGCTGAGACTGGAGGCAACACTTACTCTGCTAAAACAACAGCTGGTGAGACATCATATTATTACAGACATACACACACAAAAAGTGCCAATAAGTTTTTTGTTTTTTTTTTGCTAACAGGCAATTGTGGGGAATAAAAATGTAAAAGTATAAGTGCATATTTATTTTTACTTTTCATTCAATTAATATTAATAATAAAAAAAAATCACCCAGTTACTTTTTCAAAATTGGGCTTTGTGTTTTCCAGCTGGCTCACAATTGTGAATATTGACATGTTCATATGTGAGCAATCTTATTAATATGAATTAATATTATATGCATCATATAGTATCTGTATAATGCTTTTACAACTTTTGTTTGGCTTTTATGGAGCATTGACAATGACATCATCTTAGAGAAGCACACTGGATTAAACAGCTTTAGTCATATGACTATTTACACAAGCCAAGTAAAAAATGTTCACGTCATCACATTTATAGCTGACAAAATCATGTAAAATACATTAACTGATGTGATCATTTTGAATAAATAGATAGATCTACCAGATGTTTTAGTCAGTTCTTTTACATTATTTTGTGGATTTTCCAAGAGCAAACGAGAATCTTTGCATAAAACCTACATTCTAATGTGCTCTTACTGTAGGGGGGGGGGGGGGGGGGTTTGTTGGTGTATTTTGTGCATGGTTTGGCTGTGCTCTTGATGACTGAATCACAGGCTCAGCTGGGGGTCATAGTGAGGGGTCATAAATCAAGGGCTCTGAGGGGGGCCAGTCCGTTTCTGATGATTAACCCAATTTAATGAGAATGGCAACAGAGGAACTGTGGCCCGGTCGGCGACACAGATTTGACCCCACAGCCGATGCATGTTTGAACCTTTTGGACTTTTGTTGAACCCTTCTAATACTCAATGGTCAAAGTGACTCTGGTCTATAGACATATAAGAGACTGGCAGTAGTGCTCTTATATCATTTAAATCAATCGCAAAATGGCATCTTTTTTCCAAAGCACAAGGAAATTGAGCAGTTGATATCATCTGCAATAAGTGCTCTGCCAATGTGGATGTATGTGTGCACTAAGATTGAGATATGCTGTTTGTAAATCCACTTCCTAAAATGAACTGAAAACTAAACAAAATAGCAGTTAATTTGATTTCAAGGAATTCATAGAAATATTTATTGTGAATTACATTGTTCCATTGTTGCTCATTGTGCACTCTCTAATAAGAAGTCAAAATGTCTAGGAACCCTGAGAAAACATCTGGCAGATCTACCTTCATATTTATCCAAATATCAGTTCCCAGGTTTCTTCAGTTAAGAAAACCATTCGTTATAATATTAAAGGTATTATCACTAAGGATTTTCTTTATTTGAGTGGTTTGTTGCAACCGGTTGCATTATCCACACAACCATAGTTTACAGTGATATCCTCAGATAAAATTGGATTAGTGTTCCTCATTGTTCTCTTTCACTAACTGGCAAGCGCAAAGACGATAGATTAAAGTATTGCTTTGTCAGAGTTTGGCACAGGTGTGACTCTTTACTTTGCAAAGCTGGTTTACAGTCAACCATTATACAGTAGATGTTCTGTATTTGGCATGTCATTTCCTTTTGGACCTATCTATACATTTGGTTTACACAATAGTTTGTGCTCCTCTGCAGGAGAGAGTTTAGTAATCTTACAGCACTTCCCCCAGGCTACCCTTTATCCTTGCCTAGTTAATAGTCAACCGCTCTCCTTCTTTATTTGCTTCCTCCTCCTGTTTTTTTCTCCTCTTGTCTACATCGTATAACAGCAGGAGTCATATCAGCCATTAAATGTCTGGAAGCATCCAGTTTTCAATGTTCTTCTGTGGTTAGTTTGGAATGAGAATGAATAGAAGCTTAACAAAGAACGCTTTAGATAATTCTGTTGTGCTCGATTGACTAGTATTTGTTACATGATTAAATATTGAATTTATATACAAATCTGCTTATTTGGTTCATAGATGTACTAAGATTGCATGATGCATCAGATACCTTGTATGTAATATTGTATATGTGATGTATTTGCAGTTGCAATCAGGATGCAGTTGCAGCAGTTGTGCATGCTTGCTAACATGTGGAGACTGATATATGTGAATGTATGTTATACCTGCAGACACGTTTACGCAGACAGGATGTGGGATTGAAGACTCATCTCCAGCAGCTAGATCAGCAGATCAATGAGCTGAAACTGGATGTGTCTAAAGCATCCACTGAACACCTAGAGAGTGACAGCAGACCAAGCTCAGGTGACTAAACATAGATTACATACTTCATTTTTCATTTAAAGGTGCCCTAGAATCAAAAATTGAATTTACCTTGGCATAGTTGAATAACAAGAGTTCAGTACATGGAAATGACATACAGTGAGTCTCAAACACCATTGTTTCCTCCTTCTTGTGTAAATCTAATTTGTTTAAAAGACCGCAGAAGAACAGGCAAATCTCAACATAACACCGACTGTTATGTAACAGTCGGGATCATTAATATGTACGCCCCCAATATTTGCATATGCCAGCCCATGTTCAAGGCATTACACAAGGGCAGCCAGTATTAACGTCTGGATCTGTGCACAGCTGAATCATCAGACTAGGTAAGCAAGCAAAATGGCAGATGGAGCGATAATAACTGACATGATCCATGATTACATGATATTTTTAGTGATATTTGTAAACTGTCTTTATAAATGTTTCGTTAGCATGTTGCTAATGTACTGTTAAATGTGGTTAAAGTTACCATCGTTTCTTACTGTATTCACGGAGACAAGAGAGCCATCGCTATTTTCATTTTTAAACACTTGCAGTCTGTATAATGCATAAACACAACTTCATTCTTTATAAATCTCTCCAACAGTGTGTAATGTTAGCTTTAGCCACGGAGCACAGCCTCAAACTCATTCAGAATCAAATGTAAACATCCAAATAAATACTATACTCACATGATCCGACGCATACATGCAGTATGCATGACAAACATTTTGTAAAGATCCATTTGAGGGTTATGTTAGCTGTGTGAACTTTGTAAATGCACTGTATTATAGTCCAGAGCTCGGGGGGCAGGGAGTGCGTGATTTAAAGGGGCCGCAGCCTGAATCGGTGCATAGTTAATGATGCCCCAAAATAGGCAGTTAAAAAAATTATTTAAAAAAAAATCTATGGGGTATTTTGAGCTGAAACTTCACAGACACATTCAGGGGACACTTTAGACTTATATTACATCTTGTAAAAACTGGTTCTAGGGCACCTTTAAAGATGAAGAGTCAGTGTAATTTCTGCTCTGTTTATGACACCAAACAGAAATGTAAACTGATTGTTTGAATGGCCTGAATGAGCTGGACATACTAATATTGAAAAATGACATGCTTCTCCTTTTAAAGACTTAAAGTTTACACCAGCTTCCAACGTTTTATTTCAAATCTAAAGGATAACATTAAGCATTTTTGTACAGAAATTAACTCTGCATCACATCTAACAGTGCTAATTTCTACTTCCAGGGTTCTATGAGCTCAGTGATGGAGGTTCAGGCTCACTGTCCAACTCTTGCACCTCTGTCTACAGCGAGAGTCTCTCCTCCTCATCTCAAACCAGTCTGCTTCCACTTCTCTCTAACTCATATGTGCCACATGGCCGTAATGGTTCCAGACAGACCGGCGTGTCACGCCGTTGTTCTGCTGATGAGAGCACTGGCCAGTCTGATACACCACGTTCAGGAGTGAAGCTCGGTAGCAGTTGTATCCGAACAGCAACTGCTCGAGCAGAAAAGGCGAGACAAAGACCAGTTTCCACAGGTGAGCATAAAAAAATGTGTTTTTAGGTCAAGTTTGTGCAAAGTACTATGGCATGTATTATCAGAATATATTGTCTCTTGTTGTTGTCACTACCAGTCATATAACCAGCTTAACTTCTTAAATGTAAAGTACATCATCTTGATGCTGTTTTTCTTGGGTTCTTCTTTTAGGGGACCTCGACCGAATGATCGCACCTGGTTTTGGCTCCTTTAAATCCACTGATGTGAAGAGCTCCAAACCCTGTGCTAGCCCCCAAAACCCCTCAGTAGACCCCAAATACCAGAGTAACCTGGTGTCTAGCAATGGGACAGAGGTGTACTGTTACCCCAGTCCACTGCATGCTGTGGCCTTACAAAGCCCCATCTTCAGCTGCACCGGTGATCAGGGAAGTCCAGTAGCACTTGATGGAACACCTGAAGTGGGTCTTGAAGAGGAAACCCAAAACCCAAACGAAGGGTTCACAAACTCCAGATCTGCCGGATACATCAATAAGCTACTACAGAGAAGCTCTAGTAAGATAAGCCTGTTAAACAGCATAAGAAGAAATGATACTGGTAGCAGCACACAGGAGCAAAGACCCAGATCTCAGGAAATGATCTACAGACAACTGAGCGTTCCTCAGCTGCTGGGATCCCTTCAACAAATAACAATGCCCTTAGAAAATGCACTGGAGACTGGAAAAACATCTTCAGCACTAAACAGCAATCAGCAGCAGAGGACTGCACCTGGTTTGGAACCCAATTTCAAAGCAATTGAGGTCCAGACAGTGTGCCATGGCACACACCCAGCACCCATGGATCTCCAAAACAATGACTTTCCCATAAGGAATGCCACAGGCAAGGCTGGTGCCGAGTCTAACATTGGACATTCAGAAAAGGGGAGTGGACATTTTTCCAAGGAGTCATCTATGGTCCTAAAGCCAGTAGAGAGGAGATCAAGTTTTACCTTCAAAAGAGAGGACGGGAGAGCTTCTCTTGGTGATAAGGGTGGTCCACCTCCATCAGAGTTTGTCCATGCACAGTTTGTTCCTGCAGGGTCTCAGAGGGTGAAAGTGCGTCAGGCAGACAAGAAAACTAAATCTGTGAAACTGAGAAAGAAGAGCTCTGAAAAATCTTCAAAGAAACAGCAGCAAAAACACTTGTCTCGAGAGTTCTGCACCAAAACCCGAGCTGACTTGAAGCAGTCCAGCTCATGCAAAGGGAAAGTGACAAATCTGGAAGAGTCCCAGATACATTCTTGCTCAGATTGCAGTTGTAATGGACATTTCAACTCACACTGCACTCACCTTCAACAGAGCCAAACCTCCAAGTCCTCAAAATCCCGTAAAGCCCCTGAATCTGCGCACCTTCCTCTGGATCAAGCCAAAAAGAAACAGAGTTCTCGGAAATGGCCTTCCGCCTCTGAGATCCCATTGCCCCCAACTCTCCACACCCACAGATCCAAAGAAATATTGAACTCTCGAAAGGTGTCCATGGTAAGGAGTGTTAGTGCCAGACCTCGCTCAGGTCAATGGGGCTGTCCTCCACGAGCCCTTCCTCACTCACTCTCCACCTCCTCTTACTTCAGTTACTTAGAATCTAGATATCCGGCAGCGCCAATCTCTAGCCGCTACACTCCCCGTTGTGAGTCAGAGTTTTCTGAGTATTCTGCAGAATGTGCGTCGCTCTTTCACTCTACTATTGCAGCAAGCAGTGATGGAGAGATGAGTGACTACACCACAAACCGTTTTGGGGACAGCGAGTCCAGTCAGGGCTCTCAGACAGCCTCAGACTCGGACAGCAGTCTCTCGCTGGATGAGGAGGACCTGTTGGAGGAAGAAGAGGAAGATGAAGGTGGATTAGTCTGGGCTCAGGCTGCGATGGGGACCACGGCAGCAGGCTTTTCTCTTCAGCAACACCATCGCTCAGAACCAGCGGCCTGCCGCATCAAAGCTTCCAGAGCACTGAAGAAGAAGATCCGCCGCTTTCAGCCAGCGTCACTCAAGGTTATGACTTTGGTGTAGCTTCACTAAGGCTTCAGGTAGATCTTGTCAAGTAAACCTTTAGCCTTCACCTGAAATTTGGGACTCACATGGAGCCCCCTTTTTCTTTTTTCTTTTTTTACCAAACTTAAAACTGGTCATGGTTCACTTGTACCAGTAATCAAAACAACCTGTAACTCTTATGAGTATTTGGTGGTTTTAAATCCAAAAATGTCACATGCTGTAATGGCCACAACTGATCACTGAGCTCCAGCTAACTTTACCCAAAACATGACTGTGACAAAAGTTTCATTGAAATGGCAACTCACTGTTCAACTCACCATCACAAGACTTGAGCGATTCCATCATATTTTGTGCTAAAAATGGACTTCTCAACAACAGCAACATCCTCTGTTGATATGTATAGAAACTGTACACTGTAAATAAGGTCTTTGAATATCTTGCAATCAAATGTGAAAACTGCTTTTGGTACAAAACTGTACTTCATGTAATTCAATAAAAATCTGTTGCTTTTTCACGTTAATTTCAGCTATGCATCTTATTTTTCTCTCAAAATAAATATTAATTAACTGAGTTTCCTTTTACTTTCTTATACATGTTGTCCATTTTAAAATTATAGCACAAGTAAAACATAGGAACAGAACTTTCAGCATTAAGTGGTCATACCATAAGAATTCAAGAGCCCATTGTCCCACCTCAATGTCTGCTTGTATCTGTGCAGGCTTTTTATCCATGCAAGATCGGATCCATATACACCAGACAGGAGAAAAAAAAACAACTTTAAAGCAACAAGCAATGAAAGATGAGCATTAAAACTAAGAGAAGAATAGATGACAGACATCAAAGAGTGGACAAAATCTCAAAATCTCATTCTTTTACTCTGTCTTAGAATCTCTATTAAAATTCCTGTAGTGTCAGAGGTTGGAATGAGGTTTTGGTTTCTTAATAGATTCAACGCAGGTGAAGACCAGATGTTTCTTGGCCCCCTGGATGCGTTTTATCTTTGCTAGTCTGGGTTGAAAGGAGATTAACTTTCTAACAGACTCTAGAATTTCATCAACTTTTACTTACAATTTACTGCACTGCTTGGTCTTATCACCATGGCAATGCACACACACCCCTTCATCACAATTG
This sequence comes from Megalobrama amblycephala, assembly GCF_018812025.1. Taxonomy (NCBI): domain Eukaryota; kingdom Metazoa; phylum Chordata; class Actinopteri; order Cypriniformes; family Xenocyprididae; genus Megalobrama; species Megalobrama amblycephala. The sequence continues at coordinate 10,383,635 of NC_063053.1, forward strand.
ACCATGTATTTTAAGGCTGTTTCTAGCTCTGGAAAGTGGATTTATATAAGAAACATAATTTACAACCGCTGTTAAGCGAGCACTGTTTTGAAATTCCTCAATTTCTTGCAATTGGCATTCTTTGTTGCATTTATTTGCACACTAAATTGTCTCCATTGTATATTTTCATTTCTGCATCTATTTAACCATAAACAGCCCACTAGATGCAGCTTAATGTGTAATGTTTATTTTCTAGGGGACAGCCAAGAGGAAAAAGTTTGTTAACAGATCAACTTTAATCAAGTTGAACTATTAACTTATGGCTCAAAATACTGAAACATTAATGATAGTTCTAGCTAAAGTTTTATTTTAAGATAACACTACACTTGAGTTGTTTCAACTGAAATTTGGGTCAAATATGGACAAACCCAAACATTGGATTAAATTATTATCCCAACATTTGGGTTTGTCCATATTTGACCCAAATTTTGGTTGATACAATCCAGAATTTTTTAGAATGTAATTTCCTCTAAGTGCATAGTGCATAAAACACCAAAATCACATGTCATAACCATGCTTGTCTCAGAGTTGCATCTCTGACTGAGGACATCAAGCAAATCATGAGATTAAAGAGAGAGCATAGGTCACTCTGTTTTTCTTTGACGCAGGGTCAAGGCCAGCAAGCCTGACCCTGTGTTTGCATTCACCTTCACCAGCTGTCTAGCTGGATCATCTCACACTCCCTGATGCCTTACAATGGAGCTAGTCAACAGGTTCAACTTAGAGGTCATGACCACACACTCCCAAACCTTTCTTTCCTAGCTTGGCCTCAAGCCTTGACCTTCCTTCGCTTTTAGTTGATTAAATAAATTGCATTGTATTGGCTGCATTTAACCCTCATTTATCTAAAGCATAATTTATTAAAGTAAAGCTATTAAATGATTCAGAGATGTTATTATCAACAGTGGCCCAAAAAGCATTTAGCTTGTCATAGTATGTCAAAAATGTCCAAATATTTTTGGGGCAATTGTATATGACAAACCCTAATTTTACATCTCTGTATGCATGCATGTTGTAATATTTAGCTTATCAGTTCTTTTTAAAAAATATTTTTAAAATATATTTTTTTCTATCTATTTGAATTTTTTTTTTAATTGTTTGAATAAACCATGACTTAAAAACACATCTTGACCCTTTTCCCAAATATGAAGAAGTCTACAAATTCACATCACTTATAGCTACTATCCCTGCATGACTTTGCGCTTTTCACCTTTAACATACCCATTTAATCACGTAAGATCTTATGAAGCAGCCCTATTCAAGTAGAACAAAAGCATGGTTAAACAGCTTTGAAATCTTGTTGTTTCAGAAGGTTTACATGCATGATCTTATACATCAATTATGTTGAATTACTTGAGAATGAATGTGAATTTCATGTAAACGCCTTTAACATTGTTCTTTTATCATTAAACTGTCTAAGCAAAACCTGACTGACACACCTAGATTTTTGTGTACCGCAAATTCGCTCTGCATATTTGTGTACGTTTTAACATCAAAACCAGAGAGAAAGAACCTCAAATTCATCTTGCTTCTGACATATAAAACAATCATTAAAAGGTTGTTTAATGTAGCAAACTTGGATGAATGTCAATAAAAACCCAACATATGACCACTCTACTGTTAATGAATATATCCTGGGGATTTTACAGAGGATGATAAAGAAAGGGAAGAGAAGCAAGAATAAAGACAGGAGTATGCTATGAAAAACAAACCTAAAGGAAGATAGACATACAGGACAAAAAAAAAAAAAAAAAAAAAAATGAAGAAACAGACAGACGGCTGGAGTAGTTGTGAATTTTGGTTATCCACAGGAGGCATATTACTCTGAAGGGTTACTGCTGTTATTAGGGATCTCATTATGGCTCAAGTCTTCCATGCACAGTCAACACCCACTGGGACTGCAGCCTCCACTGACCTGGACAGCCTTTGAAAGATTTATCCACATGGATGACTCTGTGGTTTAAACATGAAAAAATGATCCCTTAGAGGTGATTTTGATACTCATGTTTAAATTAACTCATGCATTTGACCATACAAATCTTGTATGCAACATGTAGCACAAATCTGTTTCCTGTAGAACTGTACCACTGGACTATTTGCTGATACTACTGTGTTGTGTTTAGTTTAAAAGTGTGCTTCTAACTGCTCTTTGTCAATGTCACATCTCTAATACAATGTTAACGTGACAGACAAGTGAAACAGGGTTTTTAATGGGGGATGAGAGATAGAGAGAAACCACAAAGGAACAGTGGCCATCCAACAGACGGGTGATAATTAAAGCCAGGATGGAGGGAGGGAGAAAAGCAGAGAGGATAGGGGGATGCAAGGCTCTCTGCTTTCTTTTAGTGATGAGGTAATCCTCAGTCCAAACACACGGCTGCCCACTGTCATCTGTGTCACAATTCACTGAGCTTTCCCCCTGTTCAACAGATGTCCCCTCTAGCAATGCTACAAGTCTCTTTCCATTCACTCAGCCTGTAATTTTGTGAATGCACAGAGCATGAAACTTGGTCATTGTCGTACTGCACCGAAGCTTAACAAGACATTTTCATACAGTTCTGAAAACCTTTTCATACTTAGATGCATTTCGAGAAAGAGGGGTCTGATATAAGGTTTGTATTGAATGTGTTGACAAGCCCCCGCTTTACCACCATGATGAGAACGCTTTAGGTGATCTCTCTGAAAACCAACATACATACACATGCTAAACCTGTCAAAGCCTTTCTGTCACGTTTTAAACCTAATAGTTTAGCCAAACATATCATGAATTCAATATCTTGAGAATGCATCATCCTGTGAATAAAACTGATTGTATTTACCCAAATAAACATACATCTCCAGTCAAAAGCTTGGACACACCTACTCATTTACATTTATGCATTTGAAAGTCTACATTAAATCCTCTTATGCATTATTCAAACCTATGCCTTTTAGCATTGCTAGCATCATGTACTAACCATTTTTCACATAAAGTAATAGTAAAGTCATCAAAACTATGAAATAATTTTGAAATAGTTTCTGAAGGATCATGTGACACTGAAGACTGGAGTAATGATGCTGAAAAATCAGCTTTGCACAAATCATATATATATATATATATATATATATATATATATATATATATATATATAAACATTTATAAAACCATGATCATGAAACATAATTTCAGTCAAGTGTGTTCAAGCTTCTGTCTGTTCAATGTAACGTAATCATTGTAGAAATCTGACCACAGAGTGCTCATTTCCTTACTACACAGACGCACACTTCTAATAACCAGTGAGACCTGCTCGTCAGGCTGGTGTCCTGACTCCATTCACATTCATGAGTTCAGGGGTTCCTGTCCCTGCCAGCGTCCATTCATATGTACAGTAACCAGAAGGACAAAGGGTACGACCGCCCCTCCCCCCGAGTGTGTGTTTGTGTGTGGGATTGTGTGTATGCTAGAGAATGGGGGCTGAGGTTAGGGAGACACTGACAAAACAAGAAAGGACACTGTGAGAAAAATGTTACTACAAGATTTAAATATGAGGTCTGTGTTTGTGTATGAAGAGCAATAATGGTAAATGCAACTAAATTCTCTCAGGCTCTTATAGGAATGATTCAGGTACAAGTTAAGATCTACTGACAGCATTTGATCAATTCACAGATAAACTGCCTCTTTCAAAGCAAAAATCAAGGCTATATTATGGTACAATGGAAGTTAACAGGGATCAGCATTATAGTGGGGTTTAAAAGCAGAAATGTGAAGTTTATTATTTGAGCTGCAAAGTTGTATAAATTTCTTAGAGGTGTGGCTACTTTTGTAAGTGGATGAACTTCTGGTTATGCTTTACTTTTGTTTTAGCCATGTAAAGTATTTTATTTCAAAACTCTCCCTGTCCACATTAGCATTTTTTAAATGTTTTTTTCCAAAAGTTGCTCACCCACACTGAAACATCTGAAAATGCTTAATGCGTATGTGTAAAACATAATAAAAGCTCACGAGAGAGAGAAACACATCATAAAATTCTAACGTTATTCTTCTTGCACAATTGTTTTATTAGCAAACTACCCACCACTCACTAATACGTCCACGTTGCATTCAAAATCATGTAAAAGAAATTGCGAGTAAATTTTCTGTCAACTTTGCAGGAATGCAATATGAAGATTCTACAAATGAATATTTCTCTTTAGCAACACTATGAAAGTAAATAGAAGGTACAACAATGCCGGTAAAACCATAGATATCTATGGGTACGGTATGTGTCACATGACTAATCATGTGCCATCGTATTCGAATACCTCCAATTTCACAGTTCACACTACAATGTGAAAATGTCGTTTTAAAAAGCTCTGTCTCCGTTGACAAAAACAATGTATCAGTGTGGATGGAAGGTCAAAATGGAGAGAAGAAGATGCGTTTTCAAATGAAACGTATTAGTGTTAGACCTAAGACTATAAAGAACCTTTTGTGAAGTGGAAAGATTGCAATCAATAAATCACCTTTATTTTTAAGAGTGTAGTATAGTCTCAAAACACATTTAACGTTTAATCATAATTTCTACACTTTTGAAACTGTGAATATTTCAGTGTTCATTGTGGCCCTGTACATACATTGTAAGTGCCTTACTGTAAAAACTGTGGGTTGACGCAACATTATTTTCTTTGGTAATCATTACGCCACAAATGCAGGGAATAAAGTTCACAGTGTTGCACACGGAACACAAACACATCCATATCAGCAGTAACTCTCACCAACAGGGTATTGTTAAATTAAAGATGCAATATTTATGTGCATGAATGGAAGTGTGTTGTCTTCCTCTTTGCTTGCCTGTAACTGTGGCGTTTAATAGCGAGGAAGTTGAGTATTATGTCAGAGTACATCCTCCGTTGTCAACAGCTCCAGACAGGTGGTGTTCTCCCCCCGACAGCAGTCGTCCAAGGCTCCTAACCCTCTTACTGCCCTGGAAGGAGCTCCAAACAACCTCCAGATGTTTCTCCACCACTTCCTTTAAGCCTTTTAAGAATAACAGGAAATGGATTAACTAACCAGCTCTATTCTCATGCCAATGTTCAGTAGTGGTCAGATTACTTCCCAGGATCACCCATAATCCCAGCTCACTGTCTAGTCAGGAATCCATATATGTAACATATATAATAATAAATGTAATACTGTCCCAATTTTCTAGTTAAGCTCACAAATAAAAAAACTACAAGATACAAGATTGGTGTGCATTGCATTTTTCCATTTAAACACATGATGTGCTTAAACTAAAACTTCAAAATGTCTTAAATTTTATGTTACATGTTGTTTTATGTTTACTTTTGTTCAAAATTTTGGAGTCAATTTAATACTCTCAGCAAGGTTGCACTAAATAGATCAAAAGCAACAGTAAAGACATGCTGTTCTTATGAATTTATTCATCAAAGAATCCTGAAAACTAACTCAGAGAGACTGTAACTGAACTCAAGACATGGATTAGAAGCCACAAAACTCCAATTGTCATATCATGGGGTCTTGAAATAACTACATATTTACATTTTCTTAAGAGAATGTGATTAGTGCCAATGCACTAATCACAAACCATCTCGAGATTAAAGTTGTTAAATTTCGAGAAAAAACTCATTACATTTTGAGAAAAAGGTCGAGATAAAATGTTGAGAATAAACTCATTAAATTACGAGAAAAAAGTAATTAAATTTCGAGAAAAAAGTCGAGATAAAATGTTGAGAATAAAGTCATTAAATTACGAGAAAAAGTCGTTAAATTTCGAGAAAAAAGTCGAGATAAAATGTTGAGAATAAAGTCATTAAATTACGAGAAAAAAGTCGTTAAATTACGAGAACAAATTCATTAAATTATGAGAAAAATGTCGTTAAATTTCGAGAAAAAAAGTTGAGATAAAATGTTGAGAATAACCTCATTAAATTATGAGGAAAAAAGTCGTTAAATTTCGAGAAAAAAGTCGAGATAAAATGTTGAGAATAAACTCATTAAATTATGAGAAAAAAGTCGCTAAATTACAAGAACAAATTCTTTAAATTACGAATTTGTTCTCATAATTTAATGACTTTTTTCTCGTAATTTATTGACTTTTTTCTCATAATTTAACAAATTTGTTCTCGAAATCTAACGACTTTTTTCTCGTAATTTAATGACTTTATTCTCAACATTTTATCTCGACTTTTTTCTCGAAATTTAACGACTTTAATCTCGAGATGCTTTTATTTTTTTATTATTGCTTGGCCCTAATCCTCTTCCGTATGTTTTAGTCCTTAACCTTTAGTATGTGCAATAATAATAGTAATTCTTGCCTTGAGTTCAGAAAGCCTTTTCCACTGCTGTTGTGGGAAACCGAAAAAGGCTCGTCTCCTAGTGTTAAAATGAGGTTCATGTGCTGGTGTTGACCACATCAAAGACCCTGCAGAAGAACAGATGGTCTTTCCTGTCCTCCAAACCACCTAAGGTCTCAAGGTAACAGAATACTCAGAGGAAATAAAGGATATGCCTCAGAGAGCTGTGGTTTAACCAAATCATTCTGCTCCACACCGGTTGATGAATTCAAACCACGTCTCTGAGGTAACATTGGGAATTGAAGAGGAACAATTAGGATTTCCTCCCAAGCTTCAATCAGGATTTCCTCTGAAACTTCCTACCACTAATGAATGTGCCACAGAAGTAGCAATTCTTCTGAAAAAGATAAAACAGTTCAGGTTAGGTTGTTGCTCTGCCAGGAGTGATAACTAAGGAGATTTTTTTGTTTTTGTTTTTAAAAGCATCTTAAAAGCCATGCCTGACAAAGAGAGACACTGTTTTTATTGGAGCCTCAACACTCCTGGTTACATCCATAACACTTCAGCAGACAATAAGCCCAGACTCAGCAGGAGGTGTCTTTTCATCTCTCTTGAGGAGAACTGCCTCAGTCAGACACCTCTCTCCTCCCTTCCTGTATCTCCTCCTGCACGTGTGAGAGCGTTTGCCCGGGCAGAAGTCATAAAACCATTGGAAGTGCTGTTATGATGACTGCATGAAAGACAACTCAAGTCCTAAAGGACGTTGGAGCTTGTCACCTATGAATGACACTTTTCTAGTAAAAATAAAGTGTCTGAATTAAATTTTGACATATTTTATTTGATTGCGTTCTCTGTGTCAGTCCAAAAAACCTTTCACAAGATAATGTGAATTTGGAACAACAGCAAAGGTAATAGGATAATGCACAGTCAGTCAGTCATTATCACAAAATAAAATAATACAAGACCCCTGCACCTGTCTTAGGGTCTTTATCGCCCTGTTTGGGTTTAATTTGAGGGTTAATGACTGATAACATTATATCACTTACACAGCTACTTATAAAAAAAAAAAAATTTGCTTTTATAAAATAATTATATAATTAAATTTTTTATTTTATGAGAGGAGGGCAGGGGGACAAAAGAGACATGAAAGGCACAGGTAGAAAATTATAGGGTTTAGTGTCGTTATACAAAAATATTTGGCTGCAGAATGCTGCAATTATCCAATCAGATTTAAGCATTCATTAGAGCCATGTCAGCAGTGTAATCATCCTCTTTCTTGATGTTTATAAATTATATATGCCTATTATAATACAACAGAAAACATGTCTAAAGTAAGCCGTGACTAGCTGGTACTGCGCTCCACAGGTAATATACCTTCAGGTTAGATGCCATGAATGAAAAATAGGCTGTGAGAGATAGACTTACAGTCTTTACAACGGAAAGCACTGTGAAAAGGTCCTAGATCACAATGTAACAAATTTTTAAAACTGTTTTATAGATTTTTTTGTCTATTTTTTTTTTCAGAAATATGTTTCGTCAGCTGAACAATCGGTATGTTGTTAACCTGACTGAGTTCGGGGATGGATAGTACGGACATATCTCTACAAATGCCAAGGAACCCTTATTTTTGCCCCTTTCGATGGAACATTAACACTCAATATCTTATCGCTGGTGTCTGATGAATAAACGTGAGAGAGCAAATCTTAATTAACATGCATTCTAGACAAGATGTTGAGAGTTTCATATGCCAGTGAGGTGAACAACCGATACCAGGAATCTTATCATTCTTGATCATCTGCCCAGGTTGAGAAACCAGGCTACTCGAAGACCTTAAGCAATTACTGATAAGCCTCATAATTACCCACACATTATATTTTGTGTTTATACAGATACCACCAGGCGTACTTGTAAAGGATGCCAAAGTGACAAGATCATAAAATGATGTGCAATTTACTGGTATAGTGCGCAGTGCTGTTCAGCATAAAATACAATGTACGTGACAAACATGAGGCCAATAAAACACAATAGATACATACACTGGGTGTAAAGAAGCACATTTATAAACACAATTATTAAATACAAATGTAGACATGGACATATTTAATTTAAATTGAATGATGTGACATTTTACTGTTATCGTCTAAAATTAATGCTTTTATTCATCAAGGACAATTGAATTGAATTATTCATCAAGTAAATTGATCAAAAGTGACAGTAAACACTATTCTATTTCAAATAAATGCTGTTCTTTTAAATGTTCTATTCATCAAAGAATCCTGAAAAAAATATTAAGAATATTAAGAATCACACAAAAAATATTAAGCAGCACAGTTAATAATAATAATAATAATAATAATAATAATAATAATAATAATAATAATAATAATAATAATAATAATAATAAATGTTTCTTCTGAAAGATCATGAAGATTGGAGTAATGATGCTGAAAATTCAGCTTTGTTATCACAGGAATAAATTACATTTTAAAATATATTAAAATTGAAAATTGATATTTAAAATTGTAATAATATTTCACAATATTTTTGATCAAAAACTGCAGCCTTGGTGAGCATAGCAGAATTCTTTCAATTAAAAAAAATATTATATGAATGTAATATGTAAAACATATGTATATAAGTATGTAATATATATATATATATATATATATATATATATATATATATATATATATATATATATATAAATATATATATTATCATACTTTCTTTTGTTTATTTGGACACCCTTTATGGAGTTTAGGATTTTAAGGGTTAAAAAACATACACACAGCAAAAACAAAACTTTATCCTTATCAATGATGAAATCAAACTTATGCCATCCTCACAAGCTGTCAGAGCAAATACTGTTTCAGTGGCGCTGACCTTTAATTTGTTTACCGTCTCGGTTTGAGATGAATCTGAGTTCTCCTCCCACTCCTTCAGACACCACTGAGCATCATTACTCTGTTTACTCGAAAAAAAGCACATTCTATTTATCACCTTCAAGAAATAAGTGAACCAAAACAGCTTCATTGCTCAAACTTTAGGGAATATCCAATTAAATTTTATACCTAGTGTTCAGTGTTTAGTGCTTGTTATAGAGGAAAACATCATCTCCTCTGGGTCACAGGTCTCTCTCTAGAATTGTTTTTCAGCGTCTCACTGGAGGAGTGCAGCATGAGTGGGCATCTTCTTACCAAAATTGGGACATGTTGGTACATGCCCTGATTTTGGGCTCTTGTTCACTTTAGGATCCCACTTCTGTCATAACCTCATCTCCCCAAAACAGAAGCACTGTGAAAGAGTGAAAAAGGAAAGGCTGCTGCTCATCCTGTTAACAATCATCCTGACATGTCTTTTCTATAATTGATTAAATTACATATTTTCCCCTGTTAATTGTAGATGACAGTTGGACATGTCATGGTTGACAAACAAATTATATTGTGCTAATGTGAGCTTGTTAATGATGTCACTTCCTCTTCAATATGTCATTTAAAGTGACAGTTCACTATTGTTAAATAAGTGGTGTGACAGGGAAATCAATAAATTCAAGAATCTAATTATTTTTATATAAATTATATTTATCTTGCAAAAAAAAAAAAAAAAAAAAATATATATATATATATATAGGCAAAATATTTGTGTTTCTATACTGTTTTTAAGAAATATTTTAAATAGAATTTCTATGACTGATTATACAGAAGTGCATAGTCTTATATTTTACACCATATGTTTTATTTCAATAAGTTTATAGTTAATTTTGAATTAATACATTATTTAAGCTTGCAAAAAAACGTATCAGTTGTGATCAAAAGTGATGTGGCCTCAGAAAATTGACATTTTCACACTTTATTTAAATACTATAAAATATTTGTTAAAGATTAAGTAAGTATTTTGTATAGTTGTGTTTGGAGTCAACAGTTTTATTTGTGATAACACAAAGAAATTTGTGGATTTGCCAAATTGTGGATCTACAAAGGGTTATTAACAGAACAGTCATTGTAAGAGTAGGTTTATCACTGGAAACTGTATTGCACTTTGTCTACTCTTTAAACAGCATTATGATAAAAATGGAACACTATGGCAACAGCTTTCTTATCTGTACACTGTGTTTCTGGTCATCAAGTTTGAAATGTTGACTACAAACAGGGTGGTTTTTCAGATTTTTTATCACGGCGTTCTCTCCACATTTACGAATTTTTGCTACCTTTAGCTACTGCCAACAACGCGCTGGATCCTTCATTGGAAACTGAAAGTAACACTCCCGCTAAATGTTAACTCTTTGAATTCTTGCACCTGGGAACAATACAAGTTGACACCATTATGACTAAAAGTTTGCTAAGAAGTATTTCCTACTAAAGCAAGGCAGTATTTGACTCTTGTAAGCATATCCATAGTAAACTGGTGGGAGTGGCCTTGGATGACGACATGCACAGTGCATTATGGGTGTTGAAGTTTTCCTACCTATTTGGCAAAAGGGAAGACAACCGCCTTTTTTCTCTAGTCAGGTAGCAACGATTTCATTTTTTAGCCCTGCCTTTCTACTGTATAAGCAGCCAAGTTTTATTGGAAGCCCATTTTGCCAGCGGTGAAGTACCCATATAAGGAATATAATAGTTTATATGTTATCATTGACTCACCTTCATGTAATTCCAAAACTCTATGACTTTCTTTCTTTTGTGGAAAGAAAAATTCAACACAGCTCTTTTCCATATAACGACAATTAGTTCTTATAGTGACAGTAGATAATGACTGAATGTTAATTTTGGCTAAAAACTTTCTTAAAACAAATTGAAAAACTGCAGGTATGATGGGCAGCTCAGAGACCCGCAAGCTTAATGAGTTTATTGTATGTGTTTCTATCCTCCACTATATCTATTCATCTTTTCTCTTTGTTAATGTCCTTTTGCTCTAAAGTGAGTGTTTGAAGACAGATTGCTAAGTATGCATTTGACTTTTTCATTATGTCCCATAAATACCTGAGAAGATAACATTTTGTGGATACTTTGCTCTGGCCATAAAATCCCAAGACATTGCCATTAGCACAGTGTTGACATGAGGCATGCGACAGCTGATTGATGGATGTTAAAAGCACGACACACTGCAGCAGTTGCAAAACGAGGACGGCGAGAAAGAGAGACAGAGAGAGTTAAAGACAGACAATCCACACTCTCTTAGCAGCAGATAAGACTTCTTTGTTCTCTGTTGTCAGTAATACACGTGAAAGACTTTAGAAAGAGCTGCATGGGTGGGAAATTCAAAACATACCGGCAAATCTCCCCTCATCCCCTCAAAACAAAACCCTTTTATTAGCATTATGCATAACATCTGCTGCTACACATTAATCCAGCTCAGACGGGCTTCTCTCACAAACCTTGGTTGTGAATTATATGCGAGTGGTGCTTGCCTGTGCAATCCTAAGGTGCTCTGAGTTGTTGTTAACATGTTGAGAGGTGGTTGCTAGGTGCATGTTTTACTGTCTTCCAGGATAAAATTGGAAGTTTGATCATTTAAAGAGTAGCAACCTTTCACACAAGCCACAATTTAAGGTATTGTTCATGTCTAGCAAAAAAAAAAAAAAAAAAAAAATATATATATATATATATATATATATATATATATATATATATATATATATATATATATATATATATATATATATATATATATATATAGAGAGAGAGAGAGAGAGAGAGAGAGAGATTTTACTATGCAAAAAATGCATAGAAAAACAAAAAGATCACAGGAAAAAGCATATATTGGCTATAACAACATAATCAGTTAATAAACCATTCATTGGTCCTCTCTTGTTTTTGAATGTGTTCATGTTCACACAATTTGACATGTTTCATTGCTTTATCACAATTAAAACAACTAACTCCAAAACTTACAAAATCTTTAACATATTAATAATATTTGAATAAGGGGTGAAGATGTCAATTTTCCTAGGCAGGACATCACATTTGGTCACTACTGTACATGCCAAAGTTTACAACTTAGCAATGGTGGACAGTAACAAAGAAGTTTTTCAAGTATTTGTACTTTATCAGAGTATTTTTATTTTGGGAAATCTTTATTTTTACTTCACTCCATTCCAAAGCATAATATCATACATTTTATTACATATGTACCATACATATGTAAATCTGCTGTAAAAGTGTTTAATAAGTAATATATGATAAGTTTTGATAATAAAATTAACCAGGTTAGATTATTTGCAGATCAATACATATTAAATGTCAGCACTAATCTTTCTTATTATTGCTGACTAATGACTATTATATAATAAACATGCTTCATTGATCAGGGGTGTATTCCAGAAAGCAGGGTTAACTTACGGTTGATTAACCCAAACATTGCTTACTCGTGGTATGCTGGTTCCAAAAATGCGTCCGGGAGTAAGTTCAGCCAACCCAGAGTATGTTCCTGGTTAACACACAAGACATTCTCAACAGAGCGACGAATCTACTTCATTCTTCCTCTTTTGTAATAGCGATTTACATAACCTACTTGGTGCACATCACCACCTATTGGGTGGTTATGCAATCATTTTTTATTCTTAATATTGTTTGATGCTAATTATTAAATAAGATATCACATATATGATATGTATTTTATTATAGTAATTATAGCATAGAAAATGTCCTGTTATAAAGGATAAAAAGCAGATCCATGTGTGAGATGACAATAAAATACATTCATATATTAGAATTGAATAAACAGTTATATATTGTACAATATAACATTGTGTATATAACTGTAACTATATAACAAATTTAGATTATACATTAATATAACCATATTGATAATATAACATGCATCTGAATTCCTCTTAAACTAACTAACCCTTTAACCTGCTCCGGAGCAGGTTATGTTCAGAGAGCAAGTTGCTATGGTTACTTACATACCCTAAAAGTTACCTCCGTTTTTGGAACCGAAAGTTGAGGTTATCCGCTTACTTACTCTTAAACATACCCAGGTATGTCACATAACCTGCTTTCTGGAATACCCCCCAGTGCTTTTTACTTTTACTTAAAGGTGCTCTAAGCGATGTCACGCGTTTTTAGGCCAAAACATTTTTTGTCGCATACAGCAAACATCTCCTCACTATCCGCTAGCTGCCTGTCCCCTGAACACACTGTAAAAAAACGCGGTCTCTGTAGTCGCCACAAGCTCCGAAAACGGCAATAAAAACAAACTGGTGCTGCCTGGACCACGAATCATAATAAACATGCTCCAGCCAATAACCGACAAGAATGATTTTAAATGCGCGTTCATGACTGTTTCAGGAAGCACGGAGGGGAGGAGGAGGAGGAGGAGGAGAGAGGGTCTAGCTAGCCTCTGTTTTGTTTGACAATACTTCGAACGTCAACAGGAAGTTACTCTGCTCAGGATCGCTTTTAAATCAATTACTTTCGTACTTTTACTCAAAATGAGTACTTATACTTTTATACTTATTTTTTATACTTTTATACAGGAGTATCTGTACATTTACTTAATTAATTAGTAATTTGTCCACACAGCTGCAACTAAGGGTTATTGGCTGTTTAACCATGCTGAAGCCTTCTCTTCGTAGTCAATGAAACTGATGCTCCCAAGGGAACAATATACATGACTTCCCTTTTCCGATCGTTTGCTTTCATGTAGCTTTCTATGCTTGCAGGTTGACTTTTATTTCCACAACAAATCCTCATGCCGTATCATATGTCTTTAAGGGCAGTTAAACGTTTTTATTGCTCTATCTATGATACAGTGAAATCCTCAAAGGTTATAAGAAAGGTTTATTGAGGAGCCTGAACAGGTGCAGAACAGCTGTGGAATAGGTTCTCTTAAACTCAGATAAGGTTCTAAAACACATAAGGAGATGCTATGAAATTAGCAGACCATAAAACATAAAATATTTCTGCACACAACACAATGCCCTCAGCTAAGACATTCATAGACAAGACCTTCATTATCAAAGGCATTTCCATTCATATAGATATTTACTTTTATATAAATATTAGCAATGGTATAATATACATACACTAGTTTGATTAGAAGGCTTGTCCCTTGTGTATTTATGAATTTTAAAGATTATTTACAGTGGCCTCAAAAAAGTATTACACTTGGAGGGATAATTTGCAGAAAAAAAATTAAAATAATATTTTAATATTAAATGTTTTACTAGAAAAGTTGAATTGTGTTACATTTAATTCCAAAATGCCACAATTATATTTGGTCATATAATTCAATGATATTCAAAAACATTTAAATAAGATCATCGCGCACAAGTGCTTTTTTTGTGGAAACTACTGTCTGCATAAAACGGTTTATTTGAATATTGTTGAATTCAGGTGTCATCAAAATAATTATGCAACAATGTCCTCAATCTACCCAGAATGCAATGCATCAGGAGCTTTATTGCTATTGTTCTTTGTGTATTGTGTTTGTGTGAGTGAGCCATTAGTAAACACACCGGATGAGTCACACATCTGGAGTCAATTATGCTTCATTAGACAGAGTCTATCCATCATCACATGCAGCGGTTAATGGCTCTGGGATTACAGTGTGTGCGTATGACTTAGCACTGTAGCTCACACACCCTCAATGAAAGCCATTTCCCATGGAGCTCAATGTAAACAGTAATCCTACCGGATCTCAGCAGGATGGCGTCAGAGCGTCTCCCCTGAACGGACTCCCAGCATGCCCTGGCATCAGGCCAGCGGCCTCCTTTAAACTCTGGTACCAGTCTGCTATAGTGTAATCTAAAATAAATATCAATGGACATGATCAATAGCATTAACAATAAATCAGTCATTTAAAATAGATGTTGCTATTCATCTACAAATCAACTTGAGCTTATCATCCAGCGAATGTAAATTCACCCAAAATTGATTTCATCACCTGGTGGGGACGCCGATTAATATGAACCACATGTGGTTCTGCTTACAGGCACTTTATCATTAAGATTCAACAATGAACACATTGCAGAAATGTATTATTACTCTTATCATGTGGTCTTTAATGGACAGAATAGCATAGCAAATTATTGAATATATGTATTAGAAAGCACAATACAATGCACTTCAATGCTGTCATAATTTGTTACTTTTACAATAATTTCAGTAAAAGTAACAGGGTTACCACAGTTATTTTTACAATTGTAAAATGATGTTCATCAACCAATCAGCTGTTAGTTTAACTAGATGTCAACTAACTAGTCAACTAATCCTCTTAAGGAAGCCCTGTATAATTATGCTTCAAACACAGCTTAATGGAGTACAAAGGAATGAATCAGAATGCAATGGTTGTTGACCGTTAGACAGTTTTCAAATCGACTTTTTAAAGCCATCTTAACATAACGCTTCGGAAGGCGCTAGACACAATGGACACATTTTTTTAAAGGGATGTATTTTAACACAGACGTTTTCTATGGAAGCCTACGGAAGAGGATTAGGGCCAAGCAATAATAAACAAATAAAACCATCTCGAGAATAAACTCATTAAATTACGAGAAAATACTCGTTAAATTTCAAGAAAAAAGTCGAGATAAAATGTTGAGAATAAAGTCGTTAAATTACGAGAAAAAAGTCATTAGATTATGAGAACAAATTCGTTAAATTATGAGAAACAAAGTCATTAAATTTCGAGAAAAAAAGTCGACATAAAATGTTGAGAATAAAGTCATTAAATTATGAGAAAAAAGTCGTTAGATTATGAGAACAAATTCATTAAATTATGAGAAAAAAAGTCGTAAAATTTCGAGAAAAAAAGTCAAGATAAAACGTTGAGAATAAACTCATTAAATTACGAGAAAAAAGTCGTTAAATTATGAGAACAAATTCGTTAAATTATGAGAAAAACAGTCGTTAAATTTCGAGAAAAAAAGTCGACATAAAATGTTGAGAATAAACTCATTAAATTATGAGAAAAAAGTCGTTAAATTATGAGAACAAATTCGTAATTTAACGAATTTTTAAATAAACAGTAATTTCGACTTTTTATCTCAGAATTCTTAATATTTTTTCTCACAATTGTGAGATATAAACTCACAATTGTGTGAAACTTTTTTCTCGTAATTCTTACTTTTTTTCTCACAATTGCGAGTTTATATCTTAGAATTGTGACTTTATATAACGCATTTGCGAGTTTATATCTTTAGAATTGTGACTTTATAACTCGCAATTGTGAGAAAAAAAGTCAGAATTGTGAGATATAAATTTGCAATTGCATGATATAAAGTCACAATTCTGACTTTTTTTTCCTCGCAATTCTGACTTTTTTTCTCACAATTGTGACTTTATATCACGCAATTGTGAATTTATGTCTCAGAATTGTGACTTTATATCACGCAATTGCGAGTTTGTATCTCAGAATTGTGACTTTATATCACGCAATTGTGAATTTATGTCTCAGAATTGTGACTTTATATCACGCAATTGCGAGTTTGTATCTCGCAATTCAGACTTTATATCACGCAATTGCGAGTTTGTATCTCGCAATTCAGACTTTATATCACACAATTGCGAGTTTATATCTCAGAATTGTGACTTTATATCACGGAATTGTGAATTTATGTCTCATAATTGTGACTTTATATCACGCAATTGCGAGTTTGTATCTCGCAATTCAGACTTTATATCACACAATTGCGAGTTTGTATCTCAGAATTGTGACTTTATATCACGCAATTGCGAGTTTGTATCTCGCAATTCAGACTTTATATCACGCAATTGCGAGTTTGTATCTCAGAATTGTGACTTTATATCACGGAATTGTGAATTTATGTCTCATAATTGTGACTTTATATCACGCAATTGCGAGTTTGTATCTCAGAATTGTGACTTTATATCACGCAATTGCGAGTTTGTATCTCAGAATTGTGACTTTATATCACGGAATTGTGAATTTATGTTTCATAATTGTGACTTTATATCACGCAATTGCAAGTTTGTATCTTGCAATTCAGACTTTATATCACACAATTGCGAGTTTATATCTCGCAATTCAGACTTTATATCACACAATTGCGAGTTTATATCTCAGAATTGTGACTATATCACGGAATTGTGAATTTATGTCTCAGAATTGTGACTATATCACGCAATTGTGAATTTATGTCTCAGAATTGTGACTTTATATCACGCAATTGTGAATTTATGTCTGATAATTGTGACTTTATATCACGCAATTGCGAGTTTGTATCTCGCAATTCAGACTTTATATCACGCAATTGCGAGTTTGTATCTCAGAATTGTGACTTTATATCACGGAATTGTGAATTTATGTCTCATAATTGTGACTTTATATCACGCAATTGCGAGTTTGTATCTCAGAATTGTGACTTTATATCACGCAATTGTGAATTTATGTCTCATAATTGTGACTTTATATCACGCAATTGCGAGTTTGTATCTCAGAATTGTGACTTTATATCACGGAATTGTGAATTTATGTCTCATAATTGTGACTTTATATCACGCAATTGCGAGTTTGTATCTCGCAATTCAGACTTTATATCACACAATTGCGAGTTTATATCTCGCAATTCAGACTTTATATCACACAATTGCGAGTTTATATCTCAGAATTGTGACTATATCACGGAATTGTGAATTTATGTCTCAGAATTGTGACTATATCACGCAATTGTGAATTTATGTCTCAGAATTGTGACTTTATATCACGCAATTGCGAGTTTGTATCTCGCAATTCAGACTTTATATCACACAATTGCGAGTTTATATCTCAGAATTGTGACTTTATATCACGGAATTGTGAATTTATGTCTCAGAATTGTGACTATATCACGCAATTGTGAATTTATGTCTCAGAATTGTGACTTTATATCACGCAATTGCGAGTTTGTATCTCAGAATTGTGACTTTATATCATGGAATTGTGAATTTATGTCTCATAATTGTGACTTTATATCACGCAATTGCGAGTTTATATCTCAGAATTGTGACTTTATATCACGCAATTGCGAGTTTGTATCTCACAATTCAGACTTTATATCACGCAATTGCGAGTTTGTATCTCGCAATTCAGACTTTATATATCACACAATTGCGAGTTTATATCTCGCAATTCAGACTTTATATCACACAATTGCGAGTTTATATCTCAGAATTGTGACTTTATATCACGGAATTGTGAATTTATGTCTCAGAATTGTGACTATATCACGCAATTGTGAATTTATGTCTCAGAATTGTGACTTTATATCACGCAATTGCGAGCTTGTATCTCGCAATTCAGACTTTATATCACGCAATTGCGAGTTTGTATCTCGCAATTCAGACTTTATATCACACAATTGCGAGTTTATATCTCAGAATTGTGACTTTATATCACGGAATTGTGAATTTATGTCTCAGAATTGTGACTATATCACGCAATTGTGAATTTATGTCTCAGAATTGTGACTTTATATCACGCAATTGCGAGTTTGTATCTCGCAATTCAGACTTTATATCACCCAATTGCGAGTTTGTATCTCAGAATTGTGACTTTATATCATGGAATTGTGAATTTATGTCTCATAATTGTGACTTTATATCACGCAATTGCGAGTTTATATCTCAGAATTGTGACTTTATATCACGCAATTGCGAGTTTGTATCTCAAAATTGTGACTTTATATCACGCCACTGCGAGTTTATGTCTCAGAATTGTGACTTTATATCACGCAATTGCGAGTTTATATCTCAAAATTGTGACTTTATATCACGCCACTGCGAGTTTATGTCTCAGAATTGTGACTTTATATCACGCAATTGCGAGTTTATATCTCAAAATTGTGACTTTATATCACGCCACTGCGAGTTTATATCTCAAAATTGTGACTTTATATCACGCCACTGCGAGTTTATATCTCAGAATTGTGACTTTATATCACGCCACTGCGAGTTTATGTCTCAGAATTGTGACTTCATATCACGCAATTGCGAGTTTATATCTCAAAATTGTGACTTTATATCACGCCGCTGCGAGTTTATATCTCAAAATTGTGACTTTATATCACGCCACTGTGAGTTTATGTCTCAGAATTCTGACTTTATATCACGCCACTGCGAGTTTATGTCTCAGAATTGTGACTTTATATCACGCAATTGCGAGTTTATGTCTCAGAATTGTGACTTTATATCACGCAATTTCGAGTTTATATCTCAGAATTGTGACTTTATATCACGCAATTTCGAGTTTATATCTCAGAATTGTGACTTTATATCACACAATTGCGAGTTTGTCTCAGAATTGTGACTTTATATCACGCAATTGCGAGTTTGTATCTCAGAATTGTGACTTTATATCACGCAATTGCGAGTTTGTCTCAGAATTGTGACTTTATATCACGCAATTGCGAGTTTATGTCTCAGAATTGTGACTTTATATCACGCAACTGCGAGTTTATGTCTCAGAATTGTGACTCTATATCACGCAATTGCGAGTTTATATCTCAGAATTGTGACTTTATATCACGCAATTGCGAGTTTATATCTCAGAATTGTGACTTTATATCACGCAATTGCGAGTTTATGTCTCAGAATTGTGACTTTATATCACGCAATTTTGAGTTTATGTCTCAGAATTGTGACTTTATATCACGCAATTTCGAGTTTATGTCTCAGAATTGTGACTTTATATCACGCAACTGCGAGTTTATGTCTCAGAATTGTGACTTTATATCAGGCAATTGTGAGAAAAATAGTCTGAATTGCGAGCTAAAAAGTCTGAATTCTGAGATAATCAAGTCGCAATTACTGCTTTTATTTTGTTATTAAGTGGCGGAAACAGGCTTCCATAGTTTTCAGAGAAGGAAAGTAAAATAAAAATAGATTTATTAAAACAACTAGTTTACCTTACTATTTGACTTTAAAAGATTAGTTGACCGTCATGACCCATCCCTAATTGGTATAAAAGTGGACTTTGCGTAGGTTATTTCAGAAAAGTTTTAAATTAAAGATTTAAATTAAATTAGATTAAAGAAGGCACTCCTGGTTATTTTGCAGAACACTATAGCATTACCATGTAAAATGTTCGTAAGAGTAGTAATTTCCTCCACAGTTTTACTGCATTTCCTGTTCTCACCTGTACTCACAATCCATTAGTCTTTAGTGGTCTACGGTCCAGACAGCAGGTGACTCATCTGAGTAAACTACCTCAGAGAGTAATATAAACCAGACAGAGGTCAAAACTGTGGCACATCCTGAGGGCGAAGAGCACATCAGGTCAGGTATACTTCAGTGTTTCAGAGACTGGTCAGTCTGGCTGCTGGTCATCCTTACCACACACACACGCACACACACACACGCATACACGTGTTTAATTATGTTAAAACTGATTGTTAGAAACTTCATCAGCACTTACTGAACAGTCTCGCAGCATCATTTGCTTCAAATTAATCATGGTATATCGATCTTGACTGACGTGTGCACTGTGCAGTGAGGCGTGAGCAGGTGTAGGCCTATTAAATTGAGCTGATTCTGCCTGTCTGTATCTGAAATTCCACATCCAGTGAATTACAGACTCGTTCTACCTTACACCTGCCCTGCGGTAGGGAACTTACTCAACGGTAAAGACCACTGACCTCATAGGGTGGGGTTTGGCTGTAAAATCCTGTGATGACCTCAGACTAGGTACCTGCAGGGTGTAGCGGGAGTTCAGGTCACGGGGTCATGAGGGAAGAGCTCTCATTCATCAGCTTCCTGCAGTCTTTCTCAACATGTGTTTTCATTGTAGGGTCACAGCCTATCACACACACATGTGGATACAAGCACTCAAGCACTGATGGATGGATAACAAAAATGATTTGATTGATAAGGCAAACGTCAGTCAATGCATATTGATGTCTACACAACATAAAAGCTCTCTATACTTGTAAGTGTTTCATCTGTGACATGGAAGTTGTGTGCAGCCAACAGAAAATGTCTTGTTTAACTAAAGTGGCTCTAATGTGGTGTGTAAAGACACAGAAAGAGCAGACAGGTGTTAGAGTAAAAGCAACTATATAGTGCAGAAATTAAGACATTGGTCTGAATCTTAACTACACCATTCTATAATACCTGCACTGTAAAAAAAGAATTGTTGGTTTAACTTAAAAAAAGTAAGTTACATGGTTGCCTTAAAATTTTATCAAAATATTATGTTATCTGAACCACATGAATTACTAAAGTTGATTTGACAAAAGAAAAAATGTGATAACAAATCATGAAAATGATTTTTTACAGTGTGCAAGGTTTTGGCCCTGGGGACTTAAACTCTGCTCCCAACACTTTTCATACTCTAATTAGCTTGTTTATTTTGTAGAGTCTGACAATGTTTATTTATTTTTTTGTCCAAATTTTTTGTTTTGTTTTCCCCTAACCGTCATGAACAAATGTTCAGCCACATCTCAAATCAACATTTATTTTGTGATGAAAATGACAGGGGTAAAACAACATTAATAAAATGATCAAATTTTGTCTTGCTAAGTCTAATTTCAAAGCTAGTATTTTTATGTAAACTAATTCAAATTAAACAAATACATTTTCTCTTTTTTGCTAAATTTTACATACTTCACATAATTTGACAAAATTACTTTTTGAGATCATCACATTTTAAACATTGTAATCATTGATGATCTTTGAGATGATGATTTTCATTTTTTTAAGCTAGAAAAGTCTCTAGGTCAAGGGTAAAATAATAAAATCTACACATAGAAAGAAAAAAAGCAAAATAAATGATGAGGCATGATAAAAAAATCTAATTTGCAATATGTTTGCTTAAATAAAAACAAATACAATTAAACAAATTAAAAAATATTAACAAATTAAAACAAACTTTAAAATTAATGTTTTAATATTTTTGCATAGTTTACATTATTTTACAAAATTATAGTTATAGTTTAGATCATCATTATCCATATTATTATGATGGATTTTCATATTTTAAGCTAGAAACAAATGGTAATTTACTAATGGTATTAGTAAATGCTGAAATTAACATTAACTTAGATTAGTAAATGCTGTAGAAGTATTGTTCATTCTTAGTGGCTAACTAAAGAAGTTCACTAATATTAACTAATGAAACATTATTGTGAAGTGTTATCTAAAAAGTAAATGAAGACATGATTTAAAAAAAATGAAATATTTATTCCCTGTGACAAAAAATAAAAAAATAAATAAATAATAAAAAAAATAAAAAAATCAACCCCTGTGATATAAAAGTCTCCAGTAATATTATGAATAATAATAATTTTTTATTTGCTATATTCACACGCGGGGGTCAGTGCCCCAAAACTGTTATGTCCATTTTGTGCTGATCTTACACATTCTTGCGTAATGATACAGTAACAGTAATGGGAGAACATGGGTTTCTTCTTCTGTAAAACTCATTATGGCTAGAGTAAAAACAGGCCAGAAAGAGACTGACAGCTGATTAACCTCAGCTTACCCGCTGTTATTACAATTCCATCTGCTGGATGTTGGTGTATAACAGAAACCGTGCTACTACATGCTAAAATCTCACACTTCCTTTCTGTAATATTCAAAGGAGGTTTAAATAAGTCAGACACCTTGTAAGAAGGGAGACATAAAGGAACCAATACCAGGATTTTGTTCATCCAGTTTGTGTAGAAATCCGTATTCATATGAACAGCTTTGTTCTCACATGCGTACGAAGCGCAGTAGTTCACATTAGGTTACAAAGTCGTTCACAGAGACATTGGGCATTCATAAATTTCGAATGAACAAAGAATGGCCCTGCATTTTCATGTTACAGTGAATCTAAACATGGTACTGCGCTTCAACTCTCGCCTTTGTAAGTGCACTGAAGCTTTTATTCAAAAGGTGTTTGGAATCACAGCTTGTCCCCTCAGCAGGAACCCCTGTCCAAACAGTCAGAGGACAAATCCCCTCACTTCCTGCACCATAAGGCACATTCTCCACGGCAACCCACAATGGAGGCTTTAGAAGAACACATTTACAGAGTGCTAAAGCCTATAGTACAGTCGAGCCTAAAAGTAAAAAGAATGCTGAGAATTGGGTGTGAGCAGTATGACAAAACGGTACATTGACTGATTTAGGACACATATTTTCCCATTACTGGATATCTTCACTCTCTATAAATTAAAAAAAAAAAAATAATAAATTAATTAATTAATATAAAAACAAAAATAAATATATTTTAATTATTAATGTAATATATTAATCTTTAATGAAATTATCAAAAAATCCTTGAAACAAATACAAATAAATGAAACAAAAAATTACTTGAGAAGAAACATTGCCTAAGATATTAGGACTTTAAAATAAATACATTTAATTTTAGTTCATAAAAACAGAATATAATCGAATTTAATTTAATTTAATTTAATTTAATTTAATTTAATTTAATTTAATTTAATTTAATTTAATTTAATTTAATTTAATTTAATTTAATTTAAGTGTACACTGAAAATAATTAGTGTAGGATTTACTTTGAAACAATTTCACTCAGAAATTGCTAGTAAATTTCACAAATAATTACAAAGAAACAGCATGAAACACATTGAATTAAATGAAATGAAAGCATTTTCTTGTAAAATGTCCTCCAATAATCTGTTTTATTTCCAACTTTTAAAAATAATTTGTAGAGTATTTTGTCTTAGTGCAACAGCAGATTCTTTCTTGTTTTAAGAAAAAAACATTCCAGTGCAGTAAGACAAAATGCACAATACAATCCATGAAAACTATGCTGTTGCTTCTAAAGTATATTTATCTTGTTTTAACTGAAAAACAAGTAAAAAAAGTGTTTTAAGGTTTTGATTTTATGTTTTCTTCACTGAAAAAGTTTACATGGTAATCAGTGCACCAAGCTCTCATTAGTCAGGCGTCAGCAGCTCAGCTAGTAATAGTTTTAGTGGATTTGGTCACTATAGTACAGTTTATTTTGATCCGACTATGCACAATCCTGTACATGCTTGCTGTAATCTGGCCTGATTTAGAATATATGCTCTGAGACAGCAAAAGCTTGAGGTGAGATATCCTGTAGCCCAACGTGTCAGGGGTATTTAGCTATACCATACATAGGCAACATACAGTTAATGAGCTCAGTCTTAAATGGCAACATGAGGTCAGTGTTGTAGACACAAGCAAAAACATTCATTAAATCATCCACAGCTCTTTATCGCCTTAAGTTTAGCATACACCTCTCACCTGGCTATAAAACGGGCGCTAACTGGCTGCTAACAGTGTCTTCCAGGAAAGATAAACAGATATAATTGTAGAGGTGAATACCAGAGGAAATGGAGTTCAGTCACCGGTAAACAGTGTTGCCAACTGCTTTCAATTGAATGTAGCCAAATCTAGTGGCAAAATCGCTAAATTGGCAACACTTCTGCATTTTGAAAAAATTTCTCAGTTGATTGATTATCTGAGCTTTTCATTGATCTCTTCAATTATTGATGCTTGTTAATGCTTGTTAATGCAAAAATCAGCCAATCACATGTCAGCAACTCAATGTATTTATGCATATGGCCAAGATGATCTGCTAAAGTTCAAACAGCATCAAAATGGGGAAGAAAGGTGATTTAAGTGATTTGTTATTGATGCCAACAATCATTGCTAGAGTTTACAAGGAATGGTCAGAAAAAGAGAAAATATCCAGTGAGCGGCAGTTCTGTGGGCAAAAATGCCTTGTTGATGCCAGAGGTCAGATGAGAATGGCCAGACTTGTTTGAGCTGATAAAAAGGCAACAGTAACTCAAATAAGCACTTGTTACAACCAAGGTCTGAAGAGGAGCATCTCTGAATGCACAACACGTCAAACCTTGAAGCAGATGAACTACAGCAGCAGAAGACACACCGGTGTCACTCCTGTCAGCTAAGAGCAGGAAACTGAGGCTACAATTCACACGGGCTCACCAAAATCAGACAATTCGGAAAATCGTCTGATGAGTCTTGATTCCTTCTGCAAAATTCAGATGGTAGGATCAGAATTTGGCATAACAAAATGAAAGCATGGAACCTGCCTTATTTCAATGGTTCAGGCTGGTTGTGTATTGGTGTGGGGGATATTTTCTTGGCACGCTCTGGGCCGCCTTTGTACTAATTGAGAATCGTTTAAACCCAACAGCCTACCTGAGTATTGTTGCTGACCATGTCCATCCCTTTATGATCACAGTGTCATCATCTTCTGATGGCTACTTCCAGCAGAATAATGCGCCACAAAGCTCAAATCATCTCGAACTGGTTTCTTGGACATGAGTGAGTTCACTATACTCAAATGGCCTCCACAGTCACCAGATCTCAATCCAATAGAGCAGCTTTTGGATGGGGCTGGAACTGGGGATTCACATCATGGATGTGCAGCTGACAAATCTGCAGCAACTGCGTGATGTAATCATGTCAATATGGACCAAAATCTCTGAGGAATGTTTCCCGCACCTTATTGAATCTGTGCCACAAAGAAATAAGGCAGTTCTGAAGGCAAAAGGGGGTCCAACCCGATACTAGCAAGGTGTTCCTAATAAAGTGACTGGTACGTGTGTTAAAAAGCAAAAATCAGATAAAGTGAACTCAGATTATTTGTGTGATTTATTTGTATTAGTGCTGGCCTTGTGCTAGTACACGCTGGCTTTTTTAGCAGGGAAAAATCAATTCCAAGATAATAAAGAGGCAAGGATTGTTGAGCTCAAGTAGGCTTGAGATATGAACCCAAAGATGTGATCCCATCTGGCTGAAGGAGGTATCATTGTCAGCGGTCTTAGTCATGTGATATAGAGGCTTAACCATATTTGGGTTACTAGGGAAACCTTCTCTCATGTCATAATGTAAGCCTCTTATTTTACCAGTGACCCTTGATCCCATCTCACTAATTAAAGATGCCTTCATTTAAAACAGCAATAAAAGTCCAATCCGTGTTTGAGTTTAATTTGTGTTAGCAGCTGTTTGTCTGTGGTCATCATCCACATTCAGAATAATCAATAGTACTCAACAGACTTCAGGAGTACTTCAGTTAAAAGTTGCTTGGAAAGACATTCAACAAGGTTCCAGTTTCATCTATTCAAATGACGCAGTATGCCTAATATTTGCCTAATGTGGTATTGAATATTTTACTTGTTCCAACTATTTAATGAAGTGTTGTTTCCACCTTTCAATAGATGCTGCACAGCAAAACCTGCAATCATCCAGAGAACACAGTATACCTCTCTTCATTATCTGTACAGAAATATACTGTATTAGTTTTTTATTTTTTTATTTTAAACTATTTAATGCCTTATTCACAGTAATTGTTAAATGTTATTGTCAGAGTGTATTGCAAAATGTAAGCCAGCTTCACAGTCACAATATGGGAAAGAAAGTGAAAATGCAAAACAAAGTTATATGAAATACAATCAAAATAGTTATATATATACAGACTACCATTCAAAAGTTTGGGGTTGGAAATATTTTATGCTCTCCAAGGCTGCATATTTGATAAAAATACAGTAAAAACAGTACTATTGTGAAATATTATTACAATTTAAAATGACTAGTCTATTTGAATATTTTAAAATTTTATAAAAATATATTTTAAAATATATTTTATTCCTGTGATACAACAAACATTTATCATTAATATCAGTGATGAAATCATTTGCTTACATTTTTGTGGAAATGCTGGCAGCATTACAGATTAGTAAGCTATACAACATTACAGTTTCAATATATATACATATAAGAAAAATAATTTATACTCCAGGACTGGAAACTGGACAAAAATAAAGTTTTTTTTTTTTTTAATCCCTGTTTTTAAAATTGCAAATCTGCAATCTCATTGCATTACAATTGACAGAAATAACTAGACTTTTAGATCACATTCAGGAAGATCTCTCCTGCAGTGCCACATTATCATCATCTGCTCTTTAAACACAGCCACATACCAATGCAGTTTTATCAGATGGCCCCACACTGAGGTGCAAAGGACAAATATGGCAGCTCTTCACCCCCTCTGAGAGAAAACAAGCCAACTGACAAACCAGAAACTTGCGTTAGGAACTCTGGAGATAATCAGCTCTTGGACCCTGTTTACACATGTATTTAAAAGTGAAGTGGGACATTTATGCACTACTAGCGGCACCAAACCGAATAGAGAAACAAAAACAAACAAACAAACAAGAAAAAACAATAAACCCAATAGGTAGTCCCATTCCAAATTCAGGATAACTGAATAACTGCACTATTGTCTGTAGAGCAGCATATAGCTGAACTGAACTCCTTTCATAATTGACATTTCACAGTCATTGAACTGAACTGAATCAGCACTGAGCTGACTGGAGCTGAATATAATGACTGTTGTCTTTTTAGAGCTGCAGAATTGAATACTGCTTGCATCACTCATCATTTGTTCCTGTTTGATCTGTACTATCAGTCTGTACTACATGTTAAAAAAGACAGTGATTTGAACAGTAAAAGACTGTAAAAATGCTATGGTGAAAAACTGTTAATTGGTTTACAGAAAGTTTCCGTACTATATATGGTGAATAACTGTAATAGATCTAACAGTACATTTAATGTAATTTTTAGTAAATTATCGTTAAATTTACTGTTTTTGGAAGTGAAAAAAAATGTCATTGTATAATTTACAGTGAAAAAACATAAATTGACATTCAGACAATTCCCTGTGTGACACTTCACATTTGATGTATTTTCGTTTAAATAACTCTGTCTCTTCTTAGTTTTTTCTAATCAGTTATGTACATTAGGATTTTATGCTACATCTAATGTTGTTAAAATAATGTTTATTGCATTTTTAAAATTTCATGTGTGTTACCATGATGGTGTTTAGTGTGTGTGTGAATGAGATGTGCACCTTTTATATATTAGTACTGTGCGTCTCATCTTGTGGAAAAGCTGCTTGTTTCATCACTGTGTTTGGTGATTGGCAGTGTATTACAAAGGTACAAAACAGATATCAGTACTTCAATAGATTGGTAAATTAATATTATATCAGTTAAAGGAGTAGTCCACTTTTAAATACACTTTCCTGATAATTTACTCACCCCCATGTCATCCAAGATGTTCATGTCTTTCTTTTGTCAGTCGAAAAGAAATGAAGGTTTTTGATGAAAACATTCCAGGATTATTCTCCTTATAGTGTATTTCAATGGCTACCAACAGATTGAAGGTCCATATTACAGTTTTAGTGCAGCTTCAAGGGCTTTAAACGATACCAGATGAGAAATAAGGGTCTTATCTAGCAAAACGATCGGTCATTTTCGAAAATACAACCGTTTATGCTTTATAAACAAAATATCGCCTTGAACGTACTTTCCGCTTCCGCATTCTTCATAACGCTTACGCTGAATGTCCTACGCCTTCCCTATTCTACTTACGGAAAAAAACGAAACTGGCGCCGCGTTCGTTCCGTAAGTAGAATAGGGAAGGCGTAGAACATTCAGCGTAAGCGTTATGAAGAATGCGGAAGCGTTCAATGCGATATTTTGTTTATAAAGCATAAACGGTTGTATTTTTTTCAAAAATGACCAATCGTTTCGCCTTATTACTCATCTGGTATCGTTTAAAGCCCTTGAAGCTGCACTGAAACTGTAATATGGACCTTCAATCTGTTGGTAGCCATTGAAATACACTATAAGGAGAATAATCCTGGAATGTTTTCATCAAAAACCTTCATTTCTTTTCGACTGACGAAAGAAAGACATGAACATCTTGAAAGAAAAGTGTAGCTAAAAGTGTAGTTATCCTTTAATGAAATGCATTTTTTTTTTACCATAAATTTCATGAAATTCATTTTTTTATGTTGCTACCGTATTTTTTACAGTACAGTTCTGGAAACCACAGCTGCTGTTTTTTTACTGTAAATTTTACAGGGATTTTTTTTTTTTTTTTACAGTGGTGGCTTGACAAATTGATTTTGTGGCACTAATAGATATTGCACACTTTACCCTTAAAAGAAGGATTAAACGGCCTGTGCGTGACACTATCACTTCTCCTATGGGTTTTATGCAGAAATAAAGTCAACAAGTTGAAACAGGACATAAAGTCATCAATCAAAGGAGAATATGTTAAAAACACATAACAGATAATCTGTGTTGCATTAAGACCCATTCATTGAGACGATAGAATTTCTCATTCGGTTGTAGAGCAACATTCACAGACCTGAGTTATTAATATCATAGTGAATAGAGGGGTTTGGTAAAGTGGGTTCTGCTCCATGAGTTTTGACTCGAACGGGAGGAAACTCATTCTGCCTCGGTGACTGTGAAAAGTTCATATGACGCACTGACATTTCATTAGCATGGCCCTTTTTGTCTCTGTGAATCGTGTGGATTTGTGATGTTACGTAAACCCGTTGTTGATTTCTCAGTCATTTCTTCAGAAACTAACAATGCAGTGATGAAAGTCTAATGATGTTGTGGCCAGATATAAGACACAAAACCACCTGTGATATTTGCAACCAACACTGTTGCAAAAAAAAAAAAAAAAGAGAAAGAAAAAAAAAGTATAAAAAGTCATGTCTGAATGTCTAGATAGATAGATAGACATTTCAAACATAGTTTGCTATAATGTTATTTTGCATTTAATCCAATTTTGCAGAATGTTTTAACATGTAAGTCTGATCAAATGTGAAAAAAAAACTATCTACATCATTGCATCTGTTCTCACTGGAGATTTCAAGCACATTGCATAATTTGTGAGATACCATATTGCACTCAGTGTACTGTCGTACTTTACATCGTACTATATACTGCAGAAATAGTATAAAAGTATGCTATTCTGAACATAGCCAATGTCTGATTGAACCTCATGTTTATTGAACCTCTGTCACCTGCTCCAGATCCCACCTGAACTAAGGTCAATAGGTTCACAATTCACTGCATAAGAAAGAGTTGGAAAGAAACTCAGAGATAGGTTGTGTATCAATAAATATAGAGGAATTTTACAGCAGGGCATCTGCTTATCCATATATAAGCAACACACAAGCAGATATTCAGATGCATGCAGACAGAAAAACAGCAGAATGAGTGCACATGAGAGAGCGGTGTTTGTTGAGCTGGTTTGCTCTGGACAATGAACCCCATCTTTATGGCTTTTTTATGATCTGTTTGCTCTTTCCTGCTAATCCAGGTCAACATTTGACAGATACGCACACACACACATACTTTCCAGCCATCAAGAAAGACAGACACACACAAAAGCTCAATTCGGAACACTACATTGGCAGCAACTTATACAAATCGCACTTGAGACTTAGCTTATCAAAAATCACAACTGATTACAACAGAATTGCTAAGCAATTTATCTAACATTTACAAAGAACAACAATACAATTAATTATTTTACTTGTATTAAATGAATTATATTTATAATCTTTTTTCATTTCATCTTGGATGGAGTGTGTTCACGTTAGTAAAGAGACACACACATGCAGAGAGAGAGACAGAGAGAAGCATTACATTCTCTGCTGGTCAGCATGAGCTTAATTAAAGACTGGACTGTTAATAGCCCAACCTACAAAGACACACAGGAGTCACAGAATTGATCACCGTCTGGCACCACATACATTACATGCACTCTTATGTCATCAATACACAGCATCGACAGGAGAGAGCGTCTCTGTGTCAGGTTTTGCCTACATTATGGAAACCAAATGTGCGGAAACATCATAGTAAGTAACCTGAAATCAGCTTAAAATACATTCTAAACAATATGTGTGGGTTATCATTACTCATTATTAAAACAACTGAAGTCAAGCCTGCTTAGCTTTAGTAAACCAAGGTTTGGCCATAGGATGCTACAGCTGTACTGCTTCACATATATATATGCACATCCTGAGTGGCTCAAAATGTCTCTCAGAATGAGCTACCACATCTTTTGCAATAGAGAATAGTCACACTATAGTAAAGCTCTACCATATAGTCAGGATCTCAGTTTAATGGATGGTTCTTCTCACAGTCCAGTGCCTGTATAGCTGTACTCTGACATTAGGAGCCTGGGAGTGTGTGCTAATATACAAGAAATGTATGCTTTTACACGATATTGCTGTTAACCATTTTTTTTTTTTTTTTTTTTTTTTTTGGCGATTTGGCAGTCCTGGAGCCACTGTACTGAAACCACACTGATCAGAATGTGCTACTGCCTTAGTTAATGAGGTCAAATTAATAATTCAATTATTAGCCAGTTAGGACCTTGTTTTAAAGGATGGTTCTTTTACAGTCTAGTGCCCCTACCAGTGCACTCTGACTTTAGGAGCCATATACGCCTGGGAGTGAGCACCCCCTGCTGGCCTCACTAAAGCATCATCCAACTGTAATCAAGTTTTTTCAAAAAAGGTCTCCCATTTATGTCACAACCTGGCTTGAGCCCACTTAGCTTCAGTAGTGAGCCAGGTTTAGGACATTGAACACTATAATCACACTGCTTTTCCTTCCACATTAAAATGAATTAAAATGCAGACTAAGTGAGATCAGATGATGATAGTTTTCTATTGGTGGTTTTATAATCATTGTGAAATAGCCTGATTAACTGATGTCATTTGAATCTAATAACTGTGTTGTTCAGTTAATACATGTACATTACAAACCTTGTTAGTGCAATATGCTATATTACAACAATCAGTCAGACAATTAACAATAACTCTGAGTTGATACACAAAGGCATCAAGAATCAGCACATTAATCTCAACAATCAAAATGTCATGCAGAAATGCATGCTGGGGACAATAGTACAAAACTCTCAGCATGCATCAAAGCATTAATAAATTGTGCATCACAATTGTCCTATTATTTTCTTTAATTCTAACTATTTGCTTTATTTTTTGCTGTGGTTTTTCTTCTGTCTTTTAGTAGCTTCTTGTGATGTCCAGAGCTGATCTGAATGTCTGAATATTTTGTCACCATTGTTGAGATCCATACGCTTATTGCTCATATCTGTGTTTGTCATTGAAGTTTATTGCATTCTGTTCATGGATTTTATTTTCAATCTATTAACTGATTTTTGTAATGCTGTGTGATCTCATGTTACAAAAAACAGGGTTTGTAATTTAAATGTCTTAATGGCACAACGCAATTGTTACATTCAAATGACATCTGTGATTCAGGCTATTTCAAGATTGTTACGGACACAGACATGTCACAACAAAGCTTGTTCCAATAGGGGATTTATTATAGAAAGTATATAAACATAACTGTGGAAGGAAGCTAAGTCGGGGAAGACAAAATATCAACAAACAAAACGCTGCATTAAATCCTGCCGCCCAGATATGGCAACGAGGCTTCTTATGCCAAACTCATACGCAGTCCTCAGGTACAGGAAATCAGTTCCTAATAAAACAAATACACAAATAACAAAATCATTTCCGCACCCTAGAGGACAAATTGTTACACAAAAATAAATCAATCAAAACCACATGCACATGTAACAATGATGATTATAAAGCCATCAATAGCTAAAAATCATCATCTGATCTCGTTTCAGCTTTCTTTGCTACTGCAAATGTGTTTGACAAACACACTATCACAACAGCCAGAGAAGAAAAACATATTATAAGAGTTAAGAGTCCAACTAATGGAAACACCAATCACCAATTTATGTTCATTCTCAATAAGAACTTCTGTAGATGAATTACAGAAATAAAGTCAATCTGGTTAGTAATATGTGAAGCTGTAATGCTCCTCCTCTGCTGACATCTGGAGAGATTTAATGTCTTCTTTTACCTTCAGTTGATTTCATCTAAGGCTGTGGCTGAAATCAGTTGTCCCTTATGGAAAGAAAATATATTTCCCTGTATGAATGATCAATATATAACACGATTTAACAGTATATTTGAAAATATACAGAAAAATATATTGCGTAAATATATTACAATATATTGAATAATACATAAGGAATTGCCGCTTTTCATATATTGAAAATTATGTGATAATATATTTACTAATGTATAATAATGTATGTAATTTTATATTCAGTAATATGCTTCAGAATATATAGATTTATATGTGATCAGATATGGTACTGCATGCATAATATATTGCAGATATATTTACTCATGCAGTATATACACATATATGGCTACCACTTGCTGCTCGCATCAAATTCAAGGCGTTGACGCTTGCTTACAGATCTACCACAGACTCAGCACCCTCCTACTTCCACTCACTCTTACGAGTCTACACTCCTACCAGAAACCTGCGCTCATTAAAGGAGCGAAGGCTTGTGGTACCATCACAGAGAGGCACGAAATCACTTTCCAGAACATTCTCGTTCACTGTTCCTTGCTGGTGGAACGATCTTCCTGCCTCCATCCGGAATGCGGAATCCCTGGCAATATTCAAAAGACAGCTGAAAACCCATCTCTTTCGTGAGCACTTAACCTCATCTTAAAAAAACAAACAAAAAACTACTAATTCCTATCCTTTCACTTCCTCTAATCCCTCTCTATTGTAGTTTAGGATAATCTGAGCACTGCCTATAACTTGTATTATGAGCACTTCTTGTCTATTTGCCTCGTCATGACGACTCGCTTGTTGTATTCCTCACTTGTAAGTCGCTTTGGATAAAAGCGTCTGCCAAATGAATAAATGTAAATGTAAATATGGTAAAATATATTATGTAACACATTCCTTGCATTTTATAATTATTAACATTTTAAATGTTTCATGTTTTCAAGCTAGTTAACAAAAGCACACCTGCATGTATTAAATGTCCTACCAAAGAGACTATCACTGTGCTATAGCGCACACAGCCACTACTTTTTTAATAAAGTTATTATAGTCTTAATGGTGTTTAGCCAATCATAACCCTTACCACAGGCTCTATACTCTTCAACACAATGGTAACCCCAAAAACTCACACATACCAGAAAACCTTTTAAATTCCAAAACAATACAACTTTATACACTAACAGATCTCCCCTTATATCAATATTGAGCAAAACACATGAAATAGCACTTAATTTTAACATTTACTCACCTTTAACAGTCAGAAGCAAAGCATGCTATTTTAGCTGTGTGCTTAGGGTCATTGTCTTGTTTGAAGGTAAACCTTCGGCCCAGTCTGAGGTCCTGAGCACTCTGGAGAAGGTTTTCGTCCAGGATATCCCTGTACTTGGCCGCATTCATCTTTCCCTCGATTGCAACCAGTCGTCCTGTCCCTGCAGCTGAAAAACACCCCCACAGCATGATGTTGCCACCACCATGCTTCACTGTTGGGACTGTATTGGACAGGTGTTGAGCAGTGCCTGGTTTTCTCCACACATACCGCTTAGAATTAAGACCAGAAAGTTCTATCTTGGTCTCATCAGACCAGAGAATCTTATTTCTCACCATCTTGGCAAACTCCATGCGGGCCTTTCATGTGTCTTGCACTGAGGAGAGGCTTCCGTCGGGCCACTCTGCCATAAAGCCCCGACTGGTGGAGGGCTGCAGTGATGGTTGACTTTCTACAACTTTCTCCCATCTCCCGACTGCATCTCTGGAGCTCAGCCACAGTGATCTTTGGGCTCTTCTTTACCTCTCTCACCAAGGCTCTTATCCCCCAATATCTCAGTTTGGCCGGACGGCCAGCTCTAGGAAGGGTTCTGGTCGTCCCAAATGTCTTCCATTTAAGGATTATGGAGGCCACTGTGCTCTTAGGAACCTTAAGTGCAGCAGAAATTTTTTTGTAACCATGGCCAGATCTGTGCCTTGCCACAATTCTGTCTCTGAGCTCTTCAGGCAGTTCCTTTGACCTCATGATTCTCATTTGCTCTGACATGCACTGTGAGCTGTAAGGTCTTATATAGACAGGTGTGTGGCTTTCCTAATCAAGTCCAATCAGTATAATCAAACACAGCTGGACTCAAATGAAGGTGTAGAACCATCTCAAGGATGATCAGAAAAAATGGACAGCACCTGAGTTAAATATATGAGTGTCACAGCAAAGGGTCTGAATACTTAGGACCATGTGATATTTCAGTTTTTCTTTTTTAATAAATCTGCAAAAATGTCAACAATTCTGTGTTTTTCTGTCAATATGGGGTGCTGTGTGTACATTAATGAGGGAAAAAATGAACTTCAATGATTTTAGCAAATGGCTACAATATAACAAAGAGTGAAAAATTTAAGGGGGTCTGAATACTTTTCGTACCCACTGTATGTATGTGCAATATATGTACATAATAAAGGATAAAACTTTATGAATGTAATGCTATTTTTGTCTTCATTTATAAATACTTTATATGTATCAATTTATAGCCATACATGGTCAATACATATATTGCAATATATTGAAAATATTAGCACTAGTTTCACCATATATGGAAATGTATTATGTAATATATCGCATTATATTTTGCAGTATATTCCCATATATTTTTGTTCCGTAAGGGGTAGTTTCTGTTTTGTCTCTTTTTCTGTTCTCGTCTTTCTTTCAGTGATTCTGCTTGTTAATGCTATAAGATTATATAAATAATATATAAAGATTTTGTGGCTCATATAAGGTCCAGTTCTGGTTTATTTCTATGCTTTTGGCCGACATGTGGCATTGCTATGGCCTGCTTGTGGCTCAGATCTGGGGAGAGAAAGTATTGTTATGGTCTGAAGTCCCATTAAACTCTATTGATAACGACGGAACTAGTGACCATAGTTTGCTTTGGGAAACGCACACCTAACAAACAGGAGCGGTCCGCCCAAGTGCCATCATTCCACGCCACATGTGGCCCAGATCATCATACCACGCATGGCAGATGTGGGCCGAAAGTTATATTACAGGACTTAAGAACAGGATGGAAAGTGATATTAAGGACACAGGAAAAACACAGTATATTTTCTTTTATTCAAACCTGTTGCTGTAGATGATCATGGTGTTTAATGAGAATGTTTTCATCTGAATTCATGTCTTGATTTGGTCCAGCTAATAAGCTTCATAGGAAGCCCAGTGTATCATTGTGTGCATAAAGAAATCGTCACGTATACTCATCGTCATGTATACACAATAATACGTATGATTTGATTAATGAGGATGAAAAAAAAAAAAAAACAGCTGTAGACTACAGCTCATACAGAGCCCTTTCTCTTGTAATTCATTTGGATTTACTGAGAGTTGCACATTGAAATATTGTCCTTTACTGTAGAAATACAATTGAAATATAATAAATTGGCAGTGTGAGTATCAG
Organism: Megalobrama amblycephala; assembly: GCF_018812025.1. Taxonomy (NCBI): domain Eukaryota; kingdom Metazoa; phylum Chordata; class Actinopteri; order Cypriniformes; family Xenocyprididae; genus Megalobrama; species Megalobrama amblycephala. The sequence goes on from NC_063053.1 coordinate 10,420,046, forward strand.
CTCTTTAAAAAAAAAGTCAAATGCAGTTCATTTTTACCTTAACTTTGTATTCTATTATTTAAATATACAATATACTAGGGACATCAGCATTGATTCAACAGTTTCAGAAAGCTTAAAGGTGGAGTGTGTAATTTCTGCACCACTAGTGGTATCAAATGAAAAAGTTACCGGTTTGAGAAGCCTAACTGGGACAACCAACTACTTTGGTTCAACCAACCCAGCTAACAGAAAAGATGTTCTAAGAACGTTTGCTAATGTTCCCATTATGTTATGAAAACGTTATTTCTCAATGCTCTCGGAACGTTCTGATTTGTAAATGTTTTTTTTTTATTATTTTTTTTTTAATCATTTTGCAAGTACGAAGCATCTGAAAAAAGTAGTTAGGAATGTTTAAAAAACAGATTAACATCCAACGAAAATGTTTCAAAAAAAAAAAGGTCCATGAATGATGTTTAAATAAAAAATTTTGTGCTAATGTTTTAATAGCGTTACTAAAGACCAGATAACTTAATTCTGTTAATTTTATCAGAAGAACATTTGTTCATAACTTTGAGAGAACCTAGAACGTTAGCCAAAGTTCTGAGAACATTCCCTGATAGCTGGGAATGATAACTAGATTGTTTGACAGCAGTCAATATTTTTTTCAGTTCTGTTTGGTGCAGCTATTGGCACAGAAATTATACATTTCACCATTAATTTTACAGATGTTTTGGAGGCTGGTACAGTAATAAAGGGTGAATACATGGATATGTGCTACTATGGATTACGTTTCTTTGAATGCATTCAAAATTTACATGTACAGGTACAAAGACACAGACAGCCACACAGTGTAGCATCTACAATCCCTCCCTGAACAAAAAGTGATGCAAACATATGAGTCTTTACTGGAACACTGAATTAAATGGATTATAACTGTAAATGTACAAAGGTTCAGATTATCAGACCTGCATGAACATGATTTGCCAAGATATGCAACAAGAACAAAAAGAGAAAGACTCATTTCTGGGAGAGGGAAAATTAAAGCGACAGACACAAAAAATAAAGTGTTGCGAATTTTGGAGAAATATCTGAAATGTTTGGACCCTCTGTTTATTACAAACTGACATCATATGATAATATTGCAGCATGGAACTTTCTTCTGGCTATAGCTTTAACAGAAGATTAGTAAACAGCTGTATGATACAATATTTGTGAGTAGATGATGTATATCCTGGTTAGAAGAGTTTGGCTTTCTTCTTTAGTTCATTGCGTTTCCACAGAGGTAACCTGTCGAATTCCTTAATTTCCATCCCAAAGATTTCAAAGAACATCTCTGGAGCCAAGTGGCGCTAGAAATGCAGGTGGAAAATGAACAAAAAGTACAAAAATCACCATCTTGATTATATTATAATGTTTTGTGATACATATACTATGAGCAATTACCTCTAGTCGGGTTCTGTCCACATCTCTGGGCAGTTTGGAGCGACTGCGGCTGGTTACCTTTAGCATTTCATATGGATATACCTTAAAAGGACGCATATCAATCAGTAAAAAAGTGCACAAACTCTTATAACTCAATATCATTGTGTTCATTTTTATTATAACAAGTTTTGTCATCTGCTGCTTTAAATGCTCAAGCTTTTTAAAGCAGGATGGATTCTGATTGGCTGTCATGTTTTTATTGTTCTTCAGGTGGAAAAAATTATTCTGAAAGTGATTCCAACGATATAATTTCTCTGTGCCTTTATAGTTGTGGTGTGGACTCTGTTATTCTTTTATTTTAGATTGATTTTTATTTCTATTGCGTCGGTGAAGTGGATTTACTTATTGTAGAGTTAACGAAAGTTATCATGAGTCATAAATGTCCAGTAGACCGGGAAGATATTAAAATTAGCAGTTCATTCATAAATCCATAAGATCTTACCTTTATGCTGTGGAAATACAAACTGGAAGACAGAATCGGAGCACAGTTCTGAAAAGGGGCGGAGCTACATAAGTCTATATCTTTATCGCTACAGTTGTCGTCCTTGGATGTAATGTAACTATATAGCCAGATTTAAGGCCCGTTCAGACCAAGTAGTTCCCTGGATGCTAAGCAGCCTAATCATTGAACTCATATTCAATATCAGATAATGTTTGCTAGTTTAATGTTACACTTGCTTTTGGTTCCAGCATATTAGGCATTGACACTCCTCTGTCCATTCTGGTGGCTGTACGGTGGCCATCATGCATGGGCTAGAAACAAATCATAGACAGAGAGAGATAATGAAGCTAGCTACTTTAATGAGCCATGACAATTTTAATTTACATTATGTAGTTTGAATGAGTAGGCTATTACAAACTGGTAATAATATCTACGTACCTGAAACTCTGTTAAGAAGAAAAAAAAAAAAAAGATTTGTTTTTATTTTCATTCATTAAAATGGCCAATATGAGAAAACTTTTCCACATGCATTTATACTACTTCCATAATACATAGACCAATACATACTTGACTATTATTTGCTCTCATTACATAATTTAAGTTCAGTTAAATTAAAAGACAGATAAACTAACCTCTCATCCCACCGCACACGTCCCCATAACTGTTATACTGTGTGAAATCAGTCGACTGAGGCTGGAGAGAAATAAACATTAGGGGGAAAAAAATAAAATTGGGTTGATTACACTGGGTGAAAAAAAAAAAAAACTGGTGTGGGATTCAGTTTGACACAATTTTCACTCAGAAACTGCTAATACATTTCTCAAATAATTACAAAGAAATGGCAAGTAACACAATGAAAGAATAAAAACAGAAACAGTATTTTCTTGTAAAATGTACTCCAATAATCTGTTTTATTTACAACTTTAAAAAATTTGTTTACAGTGTAATATCTTTTTAGTAATTACGGAAGAGGATTAGGGCCAAGCAATAATAAAAAAAATAAAACCATCGTAAAAAAAACTCGTTAAATTTCGAGAAAAAAGTCAAAATAAAATGTTGAGAATAAAGTCATTAAATTACGAGAAAAAACCTGTTAAATTTCAAGAAAAAAGTCGAGATAAAATGTTGAGAATAAACTCGTTAAATTACGAGAAAAAACTTGTTAAATTTCGAGAAAAAAGTCGAGATAAAATGTTGAGAATAAAGTCATTAAATGACGAGAAAAAAGTTGTTAAATTACGAGAACAAATTCGTTAAATTAAGAGAAAAATATCATTAAATTTCGAGAAAAAAGTCGAGATAAAATGTTGAGAATAAACTCATTAAATTATGAGAATAAAGTCGTTAAATTATGTTAATTTTATGTTAATATGTTTTATGTTAATTTAACAAATTTGTTCTCGTAATTTAACAACTTTTTTCTCGTAATTTAATGACTTTATTCTCAACATTTTATCTCGACTTTTTTCTTGAAATTTAACGAGTTTTTTTCTCGTAATTTAATGAGTTTATTCTCAACATTTTATCTTGACTTTTTTCTTGAAATTTAACAACTTTTTTCTCGTAATTTAATGAGTTTATTCTCAACATTTTATCTCGACTTTTTTCTGGAAATTTAACGAGTTTTTTCTCGAAATTTAACAACTTTAATCTCGAAATGGTTTTATTTTTTTATTATTGCTTGGCCCTAATCCTCTTCTGTAAGTAATTACTGTAGTATATTATTATTTTATATGATATTGTTATATTATATTAGTAAGTAATTTCCCACATATACCTCAAAAGAATGCATCTTACCCGATGCAGTCCATTTCGCCCGTATCCAGGCAGTGAGCCTGTTTTAGAGGGTGAATTTTGATCTGCAATTGTAATAACAAAGTACAAAGTCACCATGAAAAAATTGGGTTCAATAATGTACATAGATTACACACACACTCACACAATATACAACTCCCCCCCATATATATATATATATATATATATATATATATATATATATATATATATATATATATATACACACACACATACAGTATATATATTTTTTCTTTTTAATATGTATTTTTTAAATAAATGTAGTATATATTTCATTCCATTATTTCTGCTTCCTTAAATCTATTTCATTCCTTAAATTCCGCATCATATTTATATTAAATGGTTAATTCACCCCAAAATGACATTTCTGTCATTCATTACTCACCCTCAACTCGTAAGACCTTCGTTCATCTTCAGAACACAAATTAAGATATTTTTGATGAAATCCGACATTGTTAAAATAGTCAACGTGACTGCAGTGGTTCAACCTTAATGTTATGAAGCAACTAGAGTTTTTGTGTGAGCAAAAACAAAACAAAAATAACGAATTTATTCAACAAATTCGTCTCTCCCTTATCCGCTGTTTATTTTCAGTGCTTCCAGGTTCAACGTCAGAACGCCGACTAAGTATTGGCCGGCTCCTGCACCAGCAGCACATGGTTGCATCGTGCTGCTCACATGTACAGGGCTGGCCAATACGGAGTCGTTATTTTTGTTTTGTTTTTGCGCGTATAAGTATTTTCGTCGCTTCATAACATTAAAGTTGAACCACTGTAGTCACGTGGACTATTTCAATGACGTTTTTACTACTTGTCTGGACCTTGAATGTGGTAATTAGGTTGCTTTCTATGGAGGATAAAAAAACCTCTCTGATTTCATCAAAAACATCTTAATTTGTGTTCCAGAGATAAATGAAGGTCTTACGGGTGTGGAACAACATGAGGGTGAGTAATTAATGACAGAAATTTCATTTTTGGGTGAACTAACCCTTTAATTTTCCGTTCAATCTTGAATGGCTCGCAACCCTGTTCGTCAATCATGAAGAACGTCAAGATCCAGAACATGAATGTCTAATTTTCAGTCTATTATACTGAGGAGCATTACTGCTTCCATGCTCATAGCGTTGTGCCGACAGGCTCCGTGCATGACGCTCTCGGATCTTCTCTTTCTCCATCTCCTCTTTAAGGATCATTTTCCCCAAACCAGATTGGATCTAGAATCAGAAACATGGAGCCATTTAGACAGGAACAAGAGCTGGACTTTGTGTTGCATCATTCTTTCAGTTCCTGACCTTGTTGAGATGTTCCTCCTGAATCTGTCTGCGTTTCTGAAGCTCCTCCTCATCCTCCTCTCTTGACCTTCTCCTCCCGTCTGATCCTGAGCATCACAACGCCAATAAAAACACATTAGTAGGAAACGTTTACACACACAAATACCTGAAATAAAGGATGGAGGGGAGAGCTAATGTAAACAGAGCAGAAAGCTATGTGAAATGCTGCTTTCTTTAGTCTGATTTTATATGATTAAACGTACTTTACATCAGGTTTTTAATATTTCCTGACACCTACAGTACATAAATGAAATGATCACTTGTGGATTACATCAAGACAGACGATTACACAGCAACACATGGACAGAAAGACAACACAAATGTTTGAAGTCAATCTCAGTATTTGGTTTTATAACTTTTTAATGTTACACTATTTTTTATGCCAATTCAGCACCAAAAGCTGTTTTCAAGGCAAGAATAGAATAATTTGAAACAACGATGAACAAATTTTACATACTCTATATAAAATATTGAATATTAAACTATTAATACCTAAATCAGGAAGAAACAACTTAATACTAGCATTAATACTAGCATAATACACAAGCTAATAAATCTGCTTTACATCTTGAAGGCAAGGTTGTAGTTCACCCAAAAATAAAACTTTACTCACCTTCATGTCAATACTTATCGTATTTTCTTTCTTTAAGTGCCCATATTATGCTTTTTCGAATATTACCTTTTCACGCAGTGTGTAATATAGTAGCTGTTTGTGAATGTAAAAAGTCTTAAGTTTTAAAGATTAAAGTACACGACAAAGTTATTGTTTCCCAAAAGAAAGAATCGATTCTGAACTGCCAAAATGAGTCGTCTGTAATTCCAGACACATACTTACGTAACAATGTAACAAATTTGCATAATGCCAGTCTATGGTCTTCATTGGCTGCCCACAAACAATGTCTACTTTGACCCACCCTCAAACACTGTAGTTGTAGATGAGGTCTGGAAGAGTTTGGTTTGTGTTGTCGACATGTTCAGAAGACTCTGTTTTCTGTGCTGCAAATCCACTTTGGATGGATGAGTACTCGTGCTGGAATTGATACGGTAAAACCGATGCCATCATTACTGTTCGTATCACTGTGTATCAAGCACTGAGGAAGCGTCTGGAGCTGAAATTTAGATATGGTAATGGGCGTGTTGTTTCTGACATGTGTTGTAAGGTTTAGACCAATCACAACAGACGGGGCTGTCTTACCAATCAGAGCAGAGTAGGCTCGCAGAAATGAGGGGTTTAGAGATACTGAATCTTTGAACGAACCATTTTCAGAATCTTTAAGAAATGAGGTGATGTTCAGTGTATATTATGAGAGAAAAAAAGGTGTTGTTTTTTACCTTGGACGCATGTAAACCTATTGTAGGAACTTTTAAAATAGCATAATTGGGACACTTAAAAAAAAAAAAATAAGATAGAAGATAGAATTCACAGAAGATAGAAACTAAAAGAGGGTTGAATAAACATGAGGGCGAGTAAATGACACCAAACAGTGTCATTTACTGGGTGAACTGCCCACTGCCCCTTTAAGGTAGAAGCAATGAGACTGTGGAAACAGATGCATCATGGATGACCACAGTACCTAGGGCAGCATGGGAGATCGGGAAGGACCAGCAGTCTGTCTGTATCACTGCTGGGTAGTCTGGACCAGGGGCGTACGCTGAGGGGAATTTGGCCGATTTGATGATGTCATCAGCAGACTTGCTCTGGGCTGCAAAGGCAGCTGAATCTAGATCAATAAACCGGGGGAGCTGGACCATCAGTGTGGCTAGACCAACATCTAACCAACAGATAGCAAAAAAAAAAAAAACGCCTGCTGCAAGCCATACTGTATCTCCTTGCATTCACAATATTTACTATTAGAGACTATTGGTTGTTTTCTTGCATGCTAAACATGCACAGCTATTTCATAAATCACAATAAGCCATGCAGCAATCTGACAAACCATCACTGGCTTCAGAACACATTGCATGAAGGCAGCGGGATCTGGCCTGCAAGAATCTATCTACGAATGACTATACTTTAAAGTGGTCATATCATGAAGATCATTTCTCCTTTGAGGTAAAAGAGATTAATGTACTATGGAGGCATACAGAAATAGAAGTAAAAACGTCCTAAGTAACATTTATTATATTTTTAAATAATGGATTTTTTTTTATGGTTTTAGTCTGATATAAAATATCTATAACCCTGGTGTGTAGCACCTGCCGCTCTGCATATGATTCCAAATGATCCTAACATTTTTAATGAGATCCCTTATAATTTTATGCTTATCTTTTTATATAATTTAGCCACACTTTTCAGTGCAGATTGTTTTGGGATGGAGAAGAATAAACTACATTGAACTCCACAGCAAACATGCATCTCATTTCACATGCGAAGAGGGCGTTTACACACAAGGAACAATAGCAAAAAAACAAAAAAACAAAACTGTCAACTTATAGGGCCCTATAATACACCCGGCGCAATGCGACGCAAGGCGCAGCGCAAGTGTGTTTGCTAGTTTGCGTCCGGCGCCGTTCGCGTTTTCCCGTTCAGCGCCACGTCCTTAAATTAGTAAATGCATTTGCGCCAGTTAGTGCTCCCATGGGCGTGCTGGTCTAAAAAAGAGGTGTGTTCAGGCGCATTGCTATTTTAAGGAGCTGAAAATAGACTGCGCCATAGACCAACTCAAACCTGGTCTAAAGTCTAAAGTCAATGGCGCAATATTTTTTTGTTAGAGCGCATTGGTAGAAACTGCGCCTCTGGGCGCGTCCACAGTGCGCGTTGACTTTGCTTATTACACACAGGGATGCGCATCACACAAACATGCCAAATATTAAAAACAAAAGGATTACAGTGTAAAAGAATATTATTGTGTAGGCTACATAAATATAAAAATGTAATGATGAATAGTCATTGCGTGTATTAGAATTAGGCTATCTATTTTCAATTCAGCCTATTACTACTTATAATGATGAACGAAATTGGCTAATTAATTGAACAATCGTGCCAATACACACACATATATATATTAACTGACTCATCGTGTGTACGCCATGTAAATAGCAATCCGCCATGGCGCGAGCGCATCTCGCTCTTAAAGGGAATGGAAGATGACACTCTGATTGGTTTATTGAACGTTACGCCCATTACTCATTAAGAGAATAGGGACATCCCATTTCAAAAATGCGCCCCGGCGCACGGACCGTTTTTCCGTCGTTAAAATAGCAAAAGTGGATTTGGACACGCCCTGAGTGCACCTGCGCCGTGCGCTTTACACTTTGCGTTTAGATCGTTAAAATAGGGCCCATAATGTTTTAGCACCTATATTATATACTAATATAAGCGGACCTCAGAGAAAAAACAAAAACAAAATTGTGTGATATGACCCCTTTAAATGTCAATGAATTTAAGATTTGGCCTATTTATTTACTTATTCTTTTTTCAATGCTTGTTGACAAACAATAATACGAGGGTGTCAGCAACAAGCTGTCAATGTAATCATTATTTAAAAAAATAACAGATGTTACATGACTTTACATGTTTGATAATAAGGGGTCACTAAATACATTAGCAGATACCAACTTGGAGATCTAATTTAAAAATCTTGCAGTTTTTTGCAAGCTTTGTTATTGATGAATATGAATGAAAGCTCATCAGGCACTCATCAGGAGAAGATGCTTTAATGATGAGTGGTTGATGTCAATATTTATAGTGAAATGAGCTAAGTTGAGAAGACTTCAAACAATACTTACATGTTTACATTGAGGTGGTGTTAAATGGCACACAAGCAGATATTAATGAGGTGGAGGGACTCACAGTTTCCAAACAAAAACAAACAAACAAAAACACAGAATTATGGTAAAGTGACATACAAACCATACACAGTCATGGCGTGAAATATTCTGAAATTCCATAACCTTGTTAAGATTTTCTCTCAATAAGAATCTTCTGACTGCTAGTTTGTTAAGGTAACTCAAATCAACACTGGCTGTTAGGTTACCACTGAACCGTTAAGATTTGTTTCTTTATCGATCAGGCCGTAAAAATGCCCTGCTGTTGTGAGCCAAGCAGCATTAAAGGGAACATGAACGTGCCTGTTTATTCAGTATGTTGTTTTAAATGTCATGCAGATGCTGAATAAGACTGAATACGAAAACTGACTTGAACAGTAAACAGAACAGCTAACTGCAGCTCAGCATGAGTGCATCAATACTTGCAATGATAAAACTACATAGTCATTAAGTACCAAAGTAAAAATCAGCAGGCATTTTATGAACTCAATAAGATGCAGTCGTCACAATGCAATGCTTAAAAACAGTGATTCCCAACCAGGTGTGCACATTCTTTAGCGGGTGCTTAAACATTGTCATTTTGCTGTGTTAAACTTGCAAGTCTTCATCCTATAAGTTACATCTTCTCATTAAAAACTGTACCAATGACAGTGTATTTGCTTTTGTGTGATATTTCATACTTGAGCTTCAATGACATTTTAATTTCACCACAGAAAAAATGCATATTACTTTAATTTTGTTAAATGTTCTACCTGAGTTTCACTTTATCATTAGGTCTTTCTCAGATAAGCCTTTTTTTTATCTTCTCAAACTTGTCTTATTTTGATTCCCCTTGGACTGTGAAAACTTTACAAATTAGCTCAGGAGTCTCAATGAAGAAAGATGAAGGAACTTGGCTAAAAAGTGATAATTATAAGTGAAATATAATTAATATCCAGTATAATATGAGTTAAAAGGTTTGGTGTTGGTGACGGTGTATGATAGTACCTTAAAAGGTTAGTTCACCCTTAAATGAAAATTCTGTCATCATTTACCCTCATCTTGTTCCAAACCTGTAAAATGTTCTGAGTAATTTCTATTCCTCTATTGACAGCTACACAACCACCAATTTGGTGCTTCAAAAAGTTCATAAAGAGATCGTAAAACGAATCTATATGAATTGAGCAGTTTAGTCCAAATTTTCTGAAGACTCGATCACTTTATGTGATGAAACCTCATTGGTTCTTGTGGAAGCTATAGCAAGAATTGGTTCTCGCACATCAAGTAAGCATGCTTCAGTTTCCATTTACAATAACTGATGTGTGCATTGATGAATGTTTATATGTGAATAAAAAATGAATGAATCTGTTCATCATATAAATTGATCCAGTCTCCTCAGAAAATTTGGACTAAACTGCCCGATTCATATGGATTAGTTTTAGAATCTCTTTATGAACTTTTTGCCAAAGTGGTAGTTGCGTAGACTGTCAATAAAGGGACAGAAATCTCTCCGATTTCATTAAAATATCTTCATTTGTGTTCCGAAGATGAATGAAAGTCATATAAGTTTGAAATGACATGAGGGTGCAAATGATGACAGAATTTGATGGGGCTATGTGGGTACATATATCAAAAATGGTTGGGAAATCCTGCTTTGGTATATTATAAATCAATAGGCATGTGTCCAAATCTAATTTCTAATCATTCATCAATGTAAAAGTTAATGCGTTGACCCCTAAAAATTCTGAATGACTATACCATGCTGTTTGTAGATAGGGGGTTTTCTGTAGATGTTTACTCCTTGATCTGAAAGAAAGGAAAAAGTGAATGTTTAAAATTTTAGTTCATGATATCAGAGCTACTGGGTTTTAAAAAGAGAAAGAAAAGCAATAACACTTCCAAATGCACCGATGAACAATCTGAGAAACTGACAACTGCATCAAGCACAGTTTGGATTTTCCATAACCAAAGTAACATATAAGGTCTTTACATTTTATGAACAAAAATGTGAGTGCTGTTAGCTCGTGCAGATTCATTTCTAGCTAAACTGTCACTTTAAGACAGACATAACAACCAAACATAGAAAATATAATGAATTGTGAAAAAGTGCTTAGACACAGGGGCATGCTGGGATTGACACACAGTGGGCCACTAGAAGACTCCCAACAGTACCTGGCAGGTGAAAATGTTTAGGGGTCAGGGGGAGAGGAGGGGTGCTGGACCCTGGGGAACTCCGACCACTGGACGGCTCAGTGCCTCCAATCAGAAACAGGGTCAAAGGTCAATAGGGAGAATAGTTCAAATTAGGGCTGGGCGAAATAGCTAAAACCAATATTTTTCAGCCATTTCACAATAATTAATATTCTGTGTGTGTGTGTGTGTGTGTGTGTGTGTGTGTGTATACACACACACACTATATGTAGCCTCAATTTGACTCAGTTAAAGTTAAAAACTAATTTAAGCATTGTTTACTCTTTTTTTAATAAATAAATATAAGAAAGATGATTTGGTCATTTATATCATCATATATATGCACAATATATGCACTTGATTATATATTATATGCACAAATGTAACAATGCCTAGTGATAAATAACAACATTTACCAACATATACACTACTGGTCAAAAGTTTGGAATAATTAATATTGCTTTGTCCTTGCTGGATAAAAGTTATTTTTTATTTTTTAAAACTTTCCCCAAATTTTTCAATGGTAGTTTCTACAAGTTCTAATTTTTAGAGGGGATTTGGATAGGTTTTCTCTATTCTAAAACTAAACTTGGACCCTGGGGGAAATGTGCCATATTAGAAAGCGGTAAATAATCCATGAAAGAAAAAGAAATTTTGATTTGATGAAATATTCATTTGATTCTTATGAACACAGTAGACTGATGGATACACCAGACAGGGTTCATAGCTCACCGGGTCTGTGGAAATGCTGTGGTGAGCGTGACATGGTGGGTGTGTAACTGTGGCGGCTGTAAATGGGCGAGCCGATGGAGCCCTGACTCGTCGATCTGTGGAGGATTCGTTCTCTCATGTCATAGTAACCCTGGGAAAAAAAAAAAAACAAATGCAGGGAACATACACAGTTACAAAAATGCCATTTTTGATGATTTACTGTATTAACAAATTCTTGAATATTTAGAATGAAAACTAAACTGCAATTTATACTATAACAAAAATATTCAGTATTATTATGTAATACTTTTATTTTTGCCTGCATGCAAAATAAAACTCTAAACCTGACTTACCTCAGCAGTCGGTGTGGGTGACCTGGTCTGAAACAAAAGGGGAAATAAATAAATAAATACATACATACATATACAAAGAAAATTTTGTGAAGAAATTCACATTGTAACTGGGACACCATTAAATTGAAGAAGTGGATACACAAACTATGGGGCCGACTCTCAAAAAACCTCAGAAACAAGGCTGTGTCACGCACTGTCACTCACTCACATCCATCCATCCATCTTGAGAACCCATCTGAAGCATTAAATCATACATGGGACACAATATGGTCTCAAGGTGTTCAGGTCATGTGAATAACTTACTCTGTCATCTGGCATGGGTGAACACTCTCTCCTGGAGCTCTGCAGCTGTTGACAGAAAGGTGTTGTGTAGGTGTTGGGATAATAAATTCCAGGTGAATGTGAATAAAGTACTACTGTAAGTGAATAAATATCACTTTTACACAGACAGAAAAATGTAACATACTGAACACTGAGAGCTCTGTTTCAAACCCTAGTGAGCCGCATCCCTATTTACTACCTACATATGTACCTCTAAGGCAGCATCCTATAATATACTATGATATTTTCATCTGCTGAATTAAATTTTTGCCCTTTTTCAAAGTCAAGATTTTGTTTCTAGGGTCCACTAGAATAGGTTTTCATGCTTAAATATTTTTTTAAAAAACCCTTATTTTTCCACATATTTTTCATTGTTGCAGCACCTCATTTCCCAGTCTGTCAGTAACGCTCTATTAAGTTCCTGTCTCTATGAAGCCCCTCCTTCCGAAAAGTGCAATGTGCTCTGATTGGTCAACCACTAAGCGAATCGTGCTTATTTCAGAAATGTCCCGCCCTTTACCATAACCATGAGTTTCAACACACTACTAACGCAACTCAACCAGGCCTCGTTACCTTTTTTTGCGTATTCCTTGGGTGGGAATTATTTATGAGGGATACTGTGAAGGGTTCGTTCCAGGAAGAAAACTCAAGACTACACTCGAGGCATTTCAGGGAGTTCAGAAACAGTGTGCACTGATATAGAGAATAACTCCCTTTGTAGTGACTTTGTGATATGTAAGTTTGCAGACCCATACTTAAATAGGACCTACAGTATTTAAGTATATGCAATGCTGCTGTAGAATTTGCATATAATTTTGCAGCCTACCTTTTGAACCAGTCTACACATCAGGAGCATGTCACCTATGATGCTGTCTAGACAGAACGGTCTCTAGGGTTTGGAAGAGAGCTTCTTTTTGATTTATTTTTACCTCTCCCACACTCTCTCTCTCCTCTGACTCATCCAGTGTGGTGGTGTAAAGTGGCTCATAGTGGATTAAATCTGGACGCTCAATGTCATAAATGGCTTTGACCTTGGGAATGGCTGCTAAATCCCTGTAATCAAGGATCTCATTGTCTACTTTTGCCTAGAGGGAAACACAAACACAGACAGGGAGTCACACAGATATCTGAATTTCTACATGACAGCAGTGAAAATATAAAGTTCAATAAAAAGCCTCTCTCAGACCAATCAAAGGGTCTGATCATGAGAATTAAAAAAAAAGAAGCAAAATGCCACTTGAGGCTGTATGTTATAGTGATTTTATCACAGTTATTGCTTTAATAAGTTAACTGTTATTTATATTTCAACACTGCTGTCAGAATTCACAACGTGTCATGCCGGTTGTAGTAATGATAAGGAGAAGGATCTATCTGCAGCAGTTTGAAGAACTAGAAACAAAACACTCTTCATTAATCACACAAGCAGGTATAATGCAACAATGAAGTGAATAAAACATAGATCTTAAATACACAGACCAAACCAATCAACAAAATGAAATAAAAGGTGCCCAATTTAATCAAACAATGAATAACCAAGGTAACTAACTGAAAACACAGGAAACTGAACTAAACTAGTGCAAACCCACCCAAACATACAAAGAACACGGATAAACCCAGACACAATGATAGGAAAGAGTGCTATCTATGAGGACTTCTATCTGTTTTAACATCCTAAGCCAATTTATAACATTGTAAAGTTCAATGAAATGCACAATTAAAGATATTTGTTGAGTAATCAGCATTAAAAGTCTCATGCTTCCCAAAGCTGCATTTTTTGATCAAAAACACAGTAAAACAGTAATATTGTGAAATATTATTAAAATTTAAAAGAACTGTTTTCTATTTGAATATATTTGATTATGTAGTTTATTTCTGTTATGGAAAAGTTGAATTGTGAGCATCATTACTCCAGTCTTCAGTGTGATCCTTCAGAAATCATTCTAATATGCCGATTTGCTGCTCAAGAAACATTTATTATTATTATCAATTTGGAATACAGTCGTGCTGCTTCATATTATTGTGGAAACTGAGGATTCAAGATTCTTTGATAAATAGAATTTATTTGGAATAGAAATGTATATGGTATGTCCTCCTGTAGACAGCTAAATGAGTGTGTGCACATATGTTTACTGTACTCAATGATGAACTAACGCACTTACATATATGGTGTGACCCGGTGAGCTAGGTATGCTTGAACCAGGTCTGGAACATATACTCTCGGACGACGAGCGCGTCGGCTGTGGAACAAACAGAGGTTTAGAACTAATAAACTATAATGAACATAAACATTACATAAAAACATGAGCAGAGAAAATTATAAAAATAATTCATTTGCATCTAAACAGCTAACTATCAGTTTATAATGATTAATATGATTCATGATTATTCAATAAACTTGCCTTCATCAGAGGATTTGTTTTTGAGTTGTCACTTACATTTGCTGTACTGCATATAATATGGGTCTAATGTATTCATTCTAACTTTGACTTTCTGAAATACATCAATACATTTTGTGACTGCTTGCACATGGTTGTAAAGTGATACACCATAATATATACACTATTATAGTGTAGGCTACACTAAAAATATTCATGACCAATCAGGGTGCAGAAGTGTCAATCAGCTGATTAATGCTATGACTCATCTATCATTATAACCTACAAGGCATCCACAACAAATCTGAAATGAACATAAATACATTATAAATTAATTAATCCTTCTTAACATCAAATCATCCAAATATTTTAAGAAAACGTTGACCCTTAACTAAAACTAAGCTTACATTTAAGCAAACTGGAACTAAATAAAAACTAAAACTAACTAAAACTGAAACAAACAAACAAAAAAAATAATAAAATTAAATAGCAATATTTAAAAAATAAAATGACAAAAGCACAAATTCCTAACAGGAAAACTAAAAATATAATAATAAAAAGCTAATTGAAAATATTAATAAAACCATAATAAACAATAATAACACTGCTTTGACCTGTAAATATGGGCCAAAACACAATACTGCCAGAACTAAATGATGACAGAACCAGCCTAAAAACCAATGAAATCATTCATTTGCTATCCACACAATGAATGTCAATGGCAATTTCATGTTTCCAACAGCAGGAAATGTAAGTGCATCTGATATTACTCAGCATACTGAAATGCTGAAATGCACCATGCGTGATTATGGCTGATTTGAGGCCTATTTGGTAATACTGCAGCAGAATAACAAGACCAAACATAGCAGAAAAGGAATGTGAATCAGGGTTTCCTTAAGGTTACAGCAATAACTAACCTTCAACTTACTAATTGACTAAAGAGAGTAACTAGGATGTTGATTACTATCTGTTCTGTGGCATCAGCATCTATGAGATGGAATAAACCAGATGTTAATGATGGTTTATGACTAAAACTGAGAGCAGGCGGTCTGAGAGCTGCAGTGTGCTGCAGTGTACTGCCAGTGAGGGAGCACTGCAACCCGCCGCCTCCAGGGGGCAGCACATGGTCATGCGATGCCATGGCACAGCTGACAGCGAGTACAGTACCTGCCTTTCTGTTTTGCTGAGGAGAGCTAGAGATGCAGGCAATAGCTGTGGAGGAAGACACAGGGGTTTGGTTGGACATCACAAAAGATTCTCAATCACCTAGTCTATCGCGGTGTTCCCGGAACGACTGTTTGAGCAACAAGTTTACAAGAAAACAGCCAGAAGGAGAACATACAACCTCATAGCTAGCAATGAGATATTATCGGTTTACTTTCAGAAAAGAGTCAGCTGAGAAAAACACACAGACAACAACAATACAAGACAAACATGTAAACACCGGATGATATGGGAAGGAACGTACCCGCTGTCTCTCCTCGCCCTTTGGCGAATGTTTACAGCTTGGATGCCAAACTGTTGATCCTGCATAAACAATGAAACAGATGGCAAAATAAACCATCCAAGACAACCAGGGTAAGAGGCCACATTTAGAGTAAAGTCATGTGAATTGGGTCATTTTTGACAATGCACATAGAGGAGAATTAAAATCAATATATACATAATTTTCAGAGGTAAATTTTACTATTGGCCAACTGATCTTTTTTTTAAAGACAGATGACAATCTCAATATCTAGAGCACGGTGGACATATATTACATTTAAAAATGAATAAGTTAATACTTTTATTCAGAAACGAGGCATTAAATTGATCAAATGTGAAAATAAAGATGCTTATAATGTCACAAAAGATTTATATTTCAAATAAATGCTGTTCTTTCAAACTTTCCATTCATCAAAAATAGTGTGGTGATTCCACAAAAACACGAAGCAGCACAACTGTTTTCAACATTGATAATAATAAGAAATGATTTCTGAAGGATCATGTGACGCTGAAGACTTGAATAATAATGCTGAACTTTTCATCACAGTAATAAGTTATATTTTAAAATACATTCAAATAGAAGCAGTTATTTTAAATTGTAATAATATTTCATAATCTTACTGTTTTTATTGTATTTTCGACCAAATAAATATAGCCTTGGTGACAAAAAAAGAACATGCTCAGCAAAAATGATCTAGAGAAACAGGACAACAAACGCAACACTGTACACCAAAACAGCAAATACTATTTTAATTTATCTGGCATTATATATTTTTTGAAATATAATTATAATAAATAAATTTGGTTAAACATAGTCCAGTAAGTAAATAGTCTTTTTAAAAAAAAAAAAATACATTTGATAAATCATGTTTATAGACACCATAAAGATACAATTCATGATTCATTACATTTAGGCCTTGTCCACACTAATATGTTTTGTTTGAAAATGCATCTTTTTCCTCTTTTTTCGTCCACACTAAGACAGTGTTTTTGTGAACGAAGACCCAAGTGGATACATTTGAAAACGCGTTGTATTGTGAACTGTGAAAAATACTGAGGAAGAACCTAATTTTTTTGCAGTGTAGTTGAACCAGACAAGTCAAGTCATTAAAAAAAAAAAAACAGGGTTTTGACATACAATTTTAGTAAAATGACAAAGGTTCAAGGATCGAAAGGCTCAGACTCACCTTGCAGGAACATCTCCTCTCCTTCTGTAAACATCTGATTACACCTGCTACAGCGAGCACAGCTGGGGTGGTAGTGCTTGTCCCCTGCCTGTGGATAGTTGCACACATTACTATATGTACTCACTTAAAGTTAAACTGTATAACAACCATTACAGTCAGATAACTCAAACAGACTGTTACAGAGAAACTGATGCTTTGCATGTGTATCATGTGAGACGACACATTTTATTCAAATGACCGGATCCAATGAGCTTATCAAATATAATACAGAAATGTTCTGTGTTCGCAGTCTATCTTTACAGTGCAGAAATCATCAGAAAATGTTTGAGCTATACTCATACACAAAAATCAGTCTTAAGAGAGACTTACAGGCCCTGTGTAGTATCTTGTGATCTCAAACTACTCAAAAGTCCTTCATACAGGGTCTGTTATACTCCAGAGCAGCGATGCACAAACACATCCCATTATAACAAACACGAAAAGCTTAAAGTGTGAAGAAAAAGGGCAAGTGTCTCTTTAACAGCCAATCAGATTCAATTAGCCGAATGAAGCTTCCTATTGCGATACTTCAGAGTGGGCTGTGAGCCTGTTGTGAAACTCTAGACGGTTATCTGTGAGAGATCAGATATGTGTAACATGCTTTTGAGCTGCAGGTCTGTCACAATCAGAGTCTTTTTTGGTAACGCTTTATTTTGATGGTCCCGTTTAGACATTCTGTTGACTATAAGAAATGTTGCACTTACATGTCTGAGGTGCACTACATAACATAACTAACACATAACAAAAAGAAAAATGATACATTTAGTCCTGGTTCGCTTAGCATTTACATTGTCATTTTTAAAGATATGAAAAAATGGAAATAAAAGGCTTTTATGCCGTATATTTTGTGACTAAACTTAAAGGGTTAGTTCACCCAAAAATGAAAATTCAGTCATTAATTACTCACCCTCATTTCGTTCCACACCTGTAAGACCTTCATTCATCTTCAGAACACAAATTAAGATATTTTTGATAAAATCCAATGGCTCATTGAGGCCCAGAATGGTACTAAAGACATATTTAAAACAGTTCATGTGACTACAATGGTTCAACCTCAATATTATGAAGCGACAAGAATACTTTTTGTGTGCCAAAAAAAACAAAATAGCGACTTTTTTCAACAATATCTAGTGATGGGCGATTTTAAAACACTGCTTAATGAAGCTTCGAAGCTTTACAAATCTTTTGTTTCAAATCAGTGGTTCGGATTGCGCATCAAACTGCCAAAGTCCCGTGAACTATTGAAATTTCAAAACACTTATGACATAATGAAGCCTCGTTTACTGAAATCACGTGATTTTGGTGCTCCGAACCACTGATTCGAAACAAAAGATTCGCGAAGCTTCATGAAGCAGTGTTCTGAAATCGCCAAAAATATCTTAATTTGTGTTCCGAAGATGAACAAAGGTCTTTTTATTAGCTGAGAACTCACTAAGAGCTTGGAAAATGTGTAAATGAGTCAAAACCGCATCAGGAATTCCTCCGGTGCACACAAACAAAGATCTGTTGCAAGAAGACAGCATTTCTGACGCCTGTATAGAACTGTATTGGGCAACATTGCGCCTATAGCAAGAAGAACCAGGTATGCTTCAGCAGTCTGTCCTTTTTAGGGTCACATCTTGTGACATCATGTCCTGTTTTTGATTTGTTTAGATGTCTTAGGTCCATGTTGCATTCATATTTCAGTCGAACTGCACCAGAGTTCGTATGGAACCTGACAGAGAACCACTTTTTCAGGGGTCTTGGTCTGTTTGTTTGGTGCGCACCAGAGTTTGGATGGCAGCGTTCACACTTAAAGGTGCTAAAGAGGATGTTTTGTTTTATACATTTTTGCAATATTACTTGAAACTGTCTTTACTAACTGATAAAAGACTATTTATTAGGTGCACTGAAAGGAATAATATTAATATACATCATCTGTGCACGAGGTAGGGCCTTAAAAACATCAGCCAATTGGCCCTCTGGCTTGTCAATCACTGCCATGACGTTCCTTGTGAGAGACGTGCGCGGATTGGCCCTCTGGCTTGTCAATCACTGCCATGACATTCCTTGTGAGAGACGAGCGCGGCTGCGCGCTCCAGTAACTTTCCACACTCCACAGGCGCCGCATGCAATGTTTTTGTCATGAGACAGGAGTAACAACTGCAGATTATGAGTTACCTGCGGTGAGTCCGACATAATGAATCCAGTAACACAACACAGCGAATGCCGGTGGTAAACACTCGTGTTCCAATACGAGTGTTTACGAGTTTTGGGAGGCGTTCCTTCGAAGGAGGGGGGTTGTTCTTACGCATGCGCTCATTTCAAAAACTCAGTAACAGTCTTTGGTTTCTCGACGAAAAAATCCTCTCTATCACCTTTAATCAAATGAACTGCACTAACAGTTTGTTTTAATCCAAACCAAAGTGTGAACACACCCTCACTCTCATTACAGTTTTAGTAGTCTGTCTGCCTAATATCTGCTAACTCTTTATGTTGATTCTAACTTTTCTACTGATTATAACTTTGCAAGTACATGTCAACTTATTCTACTAACACTAATCCTACCCCTAACAGTCTACTAATACTCAACTAATACTCTATTGAGAGTTTTTTGAAATGTAGGTGGAACATTACTTATAGTCAACTGTAATATAATAGACCAAAGTGGAAAATCTAAATAAAGTGTAACCGTCTTTTGTTGTGGGACATACACATGTGCTGTGCTGTCAAGTGATAAATATGCTGTTCATGTTGCATGTGATCTAAAACGGTGATTCTCAAATGGTGGGTCAGGACTCCAAAATGGGTCTGTTCTGAAAAATATTAAAAAGAAAATATGACCCAGACTACATTAAATACTTGAACACAGATAAACATGATTTTTACTGATCAGAAAGTGTTTTTAATGCAGGGAATTATTGGCTGATGACTGCATGAAACAACTGAATACAATATAAACAAAACAATTGTAGTGCTGTGTTGGGTTGCCACATGCAATTTACTTTCCTGTGTTGACATATTTCCTATTCAAACAGGAAACTGGACATATTCTGAGGGTGTTCATTATTTGCTTAATATTTTAAGCTACTTTCTGCTTACAGTTGAAGCATTAGATCAGTGGTTGGTGATTATAATTAACAGGACATTCTCATTCTAGAAGACATTTTATTGAAGAAAAAATTGATATGTCTCTACAAAGAAGATGTGCCATCAATATTTTTGCTGCATTTTCTCAGAAGAAAAAGACTGTTAGTTTAAATGTGGGGACAAAATTCACTGATATACACAAGGATAGTAAAACCAGAAATGTTTTATCTTGTGGACATTTTTTAGTCCCCATGGCGAAAACAACTTATGAATCATACGTAATGATGTTTTTTGAAAATGTAAAAATGCAAAACAATTTCTGTGATGGGTACAGGTAGGGTTAGTAGGGGGATAGAATATACAGTTTGGACAGAATAAAAATCATAATGTCTATGGAAAGTCCTCATAAAATGCAAACTCAATGTGTGTGTGTGTGTGTTTGTTTCCGTACCTCCAGGACTTTACCCGTGATGTACTGCTGACACGCCTCACATTGCACTCCAAACAGGACCTGATAATCTTGCTCACAGTAGGGGGCGCCGTCTCTGTGCGCATATAGAGAAACAAACAATGCATGCAGTCAACCATCATTTTGGATGGATTAGATGGATTTTGTGTATGAATGTGTCTTACTTGCTGATATATTCTCCAGTCAATACTTTGGCACAGGCCTTACATTTAAAACAGCCCAAATGCCACTGACTCTCGAGAGCCAACAGAGCCTGACCATTCTTAATATCTCTGCCACAGCCTGCACAACCTGAAACACACACACAAGAAAAACTGATTTGCCACACAGACTTACTTTTTCCTGTAATGTTTTAAAAAAAAATATATTTTCACATGATTTATTGTTTCACAAACAACTCTGGATAAGGTTGCATGCTTCTCAAAGCCTGAGCCTGGTCCAAATATAAAATAAAAACTTATTCCACTCTTTTGATCGCTGTGTCGTAAATTGGCATTTTGTGAACACAAATTTGGGTTCTAGCAAGGATCTTGATCCACTACGAATCAGAACACTGATGACTCAAACAATGGTATTTATCATTGCTGTATTACCCCCATTAGTGTTATCTTTTTTTTTTCTTCACATTTTACTTTTTACTTTATAGATGAAATAAGATCTTTGGCTTTTAGTAGCCAGGCTTAAAGACTTAAGTGGAAATAAATATTAATTATTTATCATAGTAGGTGGATCCTGGCCAAAAAAGCCCTAAACACTCAGAAAGAGAGAACAAAGATAGATGGAGGGTCTGAATAATTTACTGTTTCACGTGTAAATTTGTGCCAGTGCATCTCTAAGTGGTTTTACAGGATTTTATACAATCACTTTCTTTCCCATTAAGTTATACTGTTGTGTGGATGTAATGTCCGTATGTAGAAGTATGTACTCTTACTATACTTAATGTACACTGATGGTATTTTTGTATTTCTTTAAGTTTAAATGTTTGACCATTAAGGAAGTTGTGATTAAATAAGTTGCTTATGCATCAAAGTTACATAATGAGAAAATGTAGTATGATGAAATGTGGAAACAACTTCTTCATTTCTTCTGGCTAGATAAATTGAGTAAGATTTTAGTACTTTTTTAGTACTTTAGTACTATAGATATGAAAGATTTTAAATAGTATGGTAAGGCCAAAATTAAAAGAAATAATATTGTGATATTATTTTCATGATAATTAAACTTTTTTAATGACTCCAGATGAGCTTTTTATTAATTTAGCTGGAAATGTGTTTAAAGGATTAGTTCACTTTTAAATGAAAATTACACCAAGCTTTACTCACCCTCAAGCCATCCTAGGTGTATATGACTTTCTTCTTATCATGAACAAAATCGAAGATATATTAATAAATACCCTGACGCATCCGAGCTTTATAATGGCAGTGAACGGGACCAACGAGTATGAGCTGAAGAAAGTGCTTCCATCCACATAAATGTGTACTCCACATGGCTCCGGGGGTTAAAAAGTCCTTCTGAAGCAAAGCGATGCGTTTGTGTAAAAAAAAATCCATATTTTTTAATATATAGCTACCGCCAGACTGCCTTCCGTATTCAAGTAAAAAAAAAAAAAAAAAACAGAACTGCCGTTACGCTTTTTACGTAAGTTGAAATGGAAAGGTGTAGGACGTAGCTTTTTGAACTGCGAGAGGCATTGCACTTTCTTGTTGAAAAGTTGAATACGGAAGGTGGTCTGGCAGAAGCTAGATATTTTACTTCATAACTTGTTAAATATGGATATTTTTTTACCCAAATGCATCACTTTGCTTCAGAAGTACTTTATTAACCCCCCGGAGCTGTGTGGAGTACACGTTTATGATGGATGGATGTGGATAGAAGCACTTTCTTCAGCTCATACTCATTGGTCCCATTCACTGCCATTATAAAGCATCAGGATATTTATTATTATATCTCCGATTGTGTTCATGAGAAAGCAGAAAGTCATATACACATAGGATGGCTTGAGGGTGAGTAAAGCTTGTGGTAATTTTCATTTGAAAGTGAACAAATCCTTTAAGTGTCATAAAAAAACAAACTAACAAAAAATATGAGTCTGCATGTTCTTGACTGGTTTTGTGACATTGACTCATATAAAGGTTTAGATGTGCGGTGCTGTAGCTTCAGGTTCCTGCACTCACTGCTGGGTCCGGCGACGTCTTTGGTGGGTCCTGGAGACATGGGCTCTGCACAGTACTGACACAAACAGTCCTTGCCATTGAACGTCACTCTGTCTCCAGCAGGAAATGGTCTCCTGTAGGTCATAAAATATACGATCCCCGTATAAAACTCCTCCCAGTGTTGGGTTCACCATAAACCACAATGTCAATGACTGTATAATGTCTAGTGTGTGTGTGGGTTTCCTTAGGCTCTTACTTGCAGATTGTGCACACAAAGCATGATGGGTGGTAGGTCTTTCCAAGCGCGGTCACCACTTCCCCCTCCACAAAATCTCCGCAGATGTTACAGCGGGTGCCGTGGATGCGCTGGTAGTCAAGAGTGCACATATATTCTCCATTCTTCATGAAGAATCCTCCCTGAGCCAGATCGCAGCCACATACTACAGCAAAACACACAGAACCCTTCAAATGCTGGTTCTTATAATCAAAATCTTATGGTGTGTATACATAGGGGGAATTCAGGATGATTGGGACACTATATATATTTTATATTATTTCTTGAATTACTTCTTCAAACATGGACTGACAGCTTTCCTGTCCCTATGTTGAGAGAAATCAGGAGGAGTTGTGTGCGCTGTGTGAATATGATGGTTATTCCAAACTAGTTCTAGACTAAAGTTCTGAAGGGAGTATATTTATGGGTATAATATATATATGTATATTTGGAACAATAGTTGGTGAGTGAATTTTTTTGTTTGAACCTTCATTTTTTTTTTAAGGGTTATAATGGCTTACATTTCTCTTCCTGTAACAAGATAATGCAGCATAATTGGTGCACTAGGAATAGCAAGTGTAAAAATAAACCTCAGTGGAGGACAATGGCCAAACTGTGATCTTGAGAAAACATAATAGTCAGAAACCTTGAAATGTCTAAAGTGAACCAACAGGCTCTCTGAAACACACTTAGAGCTCATTGTGTTTCATTATAAGGTCTTAAGAGCTCCTTCAGCTATTTCTGTTTGGAGTCTTGTTGTCCACAACACACATTAACAAAAACAATACTGACAGGTAACCATCTTTAATAGCTTTCCGCACCTCATCCTGGGTCCCCGTTGGGAGAATAGCGGCCGTGACTAATGCAGGATGTGCGATTTACTGAGAATATGAGTGACTGGAAGTAATGTGTACAATGTGTACGTAGTGCACAGTAAAGCTCTGCAGTGCTGTTATGTAACAGACTTCAGTGATTCTCACAGCCTTCTACACGATCCGCTCCGATAAAATGAATTTATGCACTGAGAAACTTCTGCAAGGGCCATATGAGGACAACGCCACCCTACGCTAGGCTTACAGATAAAGCGAGAGAAATATTCATTATAAATATGCAAATTACATGTATTCTTTTAATATTGAAATATTTTAATAAAAAAAAACGTAAAATGGGCTAAGTGCAAAAAAGACTGTGTAGTACACATTTATTTAAAAAAAAAAAAAAATAATCATCCCAATATCTTTAACCTGCAGCTCAACAACACAAGCAATATCAAGCTAAAGGGAATAAAGAATATGACAGCGTCTCCTTTGAAAATGTGGAAATAAGCACTGAATCATTTGATCTGATAGAATAAATGAATAAATAATGAACTTGGTAACAACGTCCTTTGACACATTTCCTACAATCTGACTTTCATCTCTGGACGACCCAGACACAAAAGAATACATTAACTTCAAGATTCAGACTTTAAACTCTATTTCAATAATGAGCTGAGCTCTCTATGTTTTAGCTTTAAAATTTCATGCATATACATGCCTTTAAGTATAAGAATGATTATCTAGAAATTAGCTAAATATAAACTCCAAAGATAGATATGCAATTGGAAAACTCCAAAAATTTGAAAGCATGAATTTAACTTTCTGTGATTTTATTTTTACTGTATTATATGACATAAAAGTTAATTTCATATGTTAAAAATGATCTAAAACGTGCATTTTATTTTTCAAAAACCACTTTGTTAATACAGTACATGTTGGCCTTTGGGTACATGATTCAGTGGTACATCACATTATGGAAGGTTGTGTTCAGGTGGCCTATAAATGAAGAATACAATGAGCTAGTTGTCTGTAAACTGCTCTGGAGTGATTAGATGATTAGATAAGATGATTATCATTACACAGATTTGCAGTAAGAATGACATAATCCCTGAGGGTGGTGAACACAAAGTAGATGATTAGCTCTTATGCTGATTATCGGCCCTGATCACTATAGGTCATGTTCAAATTCAAATCTAATGTCTGTGAGGTTCAATCCAGATTTGACCAAAAATAGTATAATATCACATATTCATTATCAACTGGCATATTTAAAATTCATAATCTGTTAAATCCCTAGTCTAAAATAGTCACTCTCCCTGAGACAGTGACAGAGTCTCTGTCTGTGAAGTCTTAAGAGGTCAGTTAGGTCAGAGAGAATGACATGAACTCAGTCCCGTCTGAGAAATACAGGACCAGGAGAGATATTAAATATTCAAGATATATTTGAGATGTTTCTGCAGTTGAAGCTGAGGGATTCTGTGCCCAACTGAAAACAAAACAAAAAAAAACAATCAGGTTACCTTATTATGCAAAAGTAACATACAAGTAACATGTTACTTCTTAAGTAAAGCAATTACTATTTAATAATGTTAATAATTTTAAGATTTTTAAAATGATTCCCCAACCAACCTTGCCATCTGCTTCAGAGTGACAGAAAGAAAGCATTTAATAAATTAAAATTAGTCGTTCATTTCATTGTTCCATTATGTTGGTATGATTCATTCTGCGTTCACACCATTTCGTAATTACTGTAATTAACAGATGACAACCTGTCACGTTCTGCTGTTCACGTCCTCGGAAGTATGCGTTTTTATTGTAACACTATCAACGCCAAAATAAATCTGAAGCGGTCAGCGGGTACAAGTTGGAGCTCTCTGAAAATTCTGAGTTTATAAGTTGTAATTACGAGTTCTACAAGGACATGAACACTTTTTACAATTTGGAATCTCATAATTACTATAATTCTGGCATGGTATTTTTAGAACACTGTGTCATGCACGAGACACTGCAAAAGACTTGAGAGCAATGGTTAAAGATGTCCGTCTAGCATGTGTTTACATTGAAAAACAATGGAAAAGTAGAGCAGTGAAATAGAATAATGCATTTGTAGAATTCATTTGTTTATTTTTAAAAAAAATCAAAGAGTTGGAACAGTAAAAAAAAGCAAAACAGCTGGCAACAACTGTCCAGCATACAATATTTATGTCACATTTTGGTCACTACAAAATTCCCATACGTCAATTTGTGTTATTTCATTTCAGTGATTATTATTCTAAAATGTGAAAAACAGATAAAGAATAAGTATGTCTAAACTTTTGACTGGTAGTGTATATATAGACAAGGCTACTTCCACCAATTAATCCCAAAAATTGTCATATGCTACATACTTGATGTCACTGTGTCACTTCACACTGCACTCACACAGCAGATCTTACATCCTAATGCTGATCTCTCTGCTGCTCAGTGGTACAGTGGGACAGAGAGAAAGTTGGATCGCAGCTCAGGCAAGACAGGATTTACTTCGTAATGTAGGACTATTATTTTCAGGTCTGCATCTTTATAATAATTATAGAAGGAATAATTAAAGATATTAAATAACAAAATAATAAAATATAAGGTAACTTCATTTTAATGTAATTGTATTTACACGTTAATACATGTACTAACTATATAGTAATAACAGTAAATTATGCATAATTACAAGTAACTAACTGTAAACCAAATCCTAACTCTATACTAAGTACATTTAGCTAATTAATATTACTCAGTACTTATTTGAGTAATTACAATATAACTACATCACCTTAAAATAAAGTGTAACCAAATATAATAATACAATCATGTTTAAATTAATTATAGCACGGCACGCCACAAGACACTACTGAAACCGCTTAAATTTCATGTTAAATGCTGCCATTTCAACAGTGACCCAGTGTCGTTGGTGACATCACCTGTCCCTATAGAGTTAATGCTATATAGACTAAAAACACAAGTGGGTAGGGTTTGTTCTTAAGACTTAGATTCTGAGAAACACATGCTAAATAGGTCAAGCCGGAACTCATCTATAACACCCTTAACAATTACACAGTGATCCTGAATTTTGAATGGAGAGGTGAGTAATAAGAGACTCACACAAGAGTCTAGTGATTTATAGGAAACACCTACTGACCTAATGCTTAAACATTTGGTATGAAGACGAAAAACGTACCAAGAACAATGTTCTCTCACTATTCCTGATTTCTAACACTCACTCAAAGTATTCGCCGTGGTCTTGCTGCTGTCAGAGCAGAAATGAAAGCTGATTCTCTCCATGTGTTTTTTTTTTTTTTTTTTTAAAACATACATTTACCCACCCATATACCCTCCTCTCGAAGAAATCCTAACAGAAGTGGTCATTCACTAACCTTTGCACGTGAAGCACTTGATGTGGAAGTGTTTGGCCTGTACGCGTAACACCTCTCCCTTGCACACCTCTCCACATTTAGCACAGCGTATCAGAGGCTTCTCCGTCTGGTGGTGAGCTTCTTGTGTATGGGACACTGTACAGAAAGAGAAAAAAAAGTTTTGTCATGGTCTGTACCAGTACCTAAAGGGTGACAGTGCAAGTATGTGTGGAATATGAGATGCTTGTATAGAGCTACTACATGTAAAATACATTTAATTCTACTGTTCTGTTCAGTTACATGGTCCATTTTGGTTTGTATTACAAAATCAAGCTTAAGTACACTACCATTTAAAATTTTGGGGTCAGTAAATTTTCATTTTTATTCAGCAAGGATGCATTAAATTGATCAAAGGTGATAGTAGAGACATTTATAATGTAAAAAAAATAGGTCACTTTGGATTGGGGTCCAGTTCTCACTAATAACTAACTAATAACTATGACTTTTGCCCCAATAAACTCCTAATTACTGCTTAATGTACTACAGTACAGCAAGGTACTGTAGTTGTTAAGTTTAAGTATTGGGTAGGATTAAGGGATGTAGAATATGGTCATGCAGCATAAGGCATTAAAATGTGCTTTATAAGTACTAATAAACAGCCAATATCCTAGTAATATGCATGTTAATAAGCAACTAGTTAAAAGTGAGAATTGGACCCTGAAGTGTTACCAAAAAATTATATTTTAAAATAATGCTGAAATTTCTATTAATCAAAGAATCTTGAAAAAAGTATCAAAGTTTCCACCAAAACATTAAGCAGCACAACTGTTTTCAACATTGACAATAAGAAGAAATGTTTGAGAAGAAAATCTGCATATTTCTGAAGGATCATGTGACACTGAAGACTGGAGTAATAATGCTGAAAATTCAGCTTTGCATCACAGGAATAAATGGCATTTTAAAACATTTTAAAATAGAAAACAGTTCCTTTAAATTGTAATAATATTACTGTTTTTGCTGTATTTTTGATAAAATAATTGCACCCTCCATGCGCACAAGTAGACTCCTTTCCAAAACATGAATAATTCTTACTGACCCCAAACTTTTGAACGGTAGTATACATTGAAAAACAAGCATCACCGCACCTTAAAGTCATCATATAACGGCATATAAAACAGAATATTCAGCAAAAAAAATCAAACTGCAATCAGTGCAGAAATGTGAAAGTCAGCAGGGCCTACAGACTGTATAGATACACGTCTCTACTTCCTGTAGAATTCGTACAGCAGATCATGTACCTTCAAATACCCCTTTTAAAAACATCACCTCCTCACCTCAGATGTCCTCAAAACCTGATTATCAATTCAGCACTGAGAAGTACTGCACGAACGAGCATTTCTCATTCCCCTAGAGAAAGAGTTCAGCACAGACTGAAACACACAAAGCTTTTACTATTATTGATCTACATTGGTTTTCCATTTATTCTGTGTTAGTTTCAGGCTTCACATTATCCAAAACTTATCCAAAACATTATCTACAATTATGAGTGTTATTAAAATGTGACGGCAGGGGCTTGAAAGGAATAGATCATGCAAAGAAATGTAGAATAGCGACTTTCATTATCTCATGTCATTTTTAACCCATATTCAAAATGACAGGTCCTTTTGCTTATGACACACACAAATAAAATCTGAATATGCCTACAGTATGTGAGCCGAGTAGTATGTCTGAATACACAGTATTCATAAAACAGTAGGCAATCCAGTACCTGGATGACCTCCTACTTCCAGCGAGATTCTGAAGCGTGCATTCGATGGACACTTTACTATCCCATGAGGCCTCGGGAGAGGATTTATGAATGGCAGTGAAGCAACGCAACTGACGCCGTAGGTCATATGACAGTGACAACATGGTGGATAGGACGTCCAAATTTCATTCATAATACTACACACATTTATAATATTTAGAACTCACTTTTTTAATGGTCTGGAAATAAGTTTCACACCAAATGTAGTAACTATTATACAATATGCGATTTCAGATGCAGAGATGGTGTTTCACAACATGTGAATAATGATTTAAATAATTTACTCGCATTGTGGATGATCTGTTCCTTTAAATTCACATTGAAACAGAAGCAGCTTTTTCTTCTGTATTGTGACGTACATCTGATTGAAACAAATTATTGAAAACTAAAAAATGTAGGGTGGGGACTTAGTTCTATTCAGTGATTCCTGATTGAATGGCGGCACATCTGAACGTGAGCTTGCAGTCGATTGTATAAGGGACGGGCTTAAGTGGACCAAATGATTGTCCAGTATACATCATCAGAAAGAAATCGGTAGTCATTATGCCAAATTATGACATTTTGATGAAAAATTACAAGGTAAAAACTATGATGGATGGATTAACTGTTCACAATAAGATCAATAACATGCATTTAGAAAACAAAGGTGAATTTTCATTTCATACCGACTGTACTACTACAGCTGCAAATGAAGATCAAACTTGTTTTTTGATCAAATGGTAATATCATATCCACTATAGAGCAGTGCAACCCAAAACCTTCTCAAAATCCCTAAATTAAGGAAGCATCTCTCAAGATACCTCCATTCCAACCCATCATTCCCTCTCTCTGTGTCTACACTAATCCAGAAGGAGCGACTCATTCTGTCCCGAAGTGTTGAACATCAAACACAGACAGTCCCTGCACTATTGAATCAGCATCACAGGGAAGGTCTGGATGTGTGTGCATGTGTTCCAGTGCATCCGTGTTGGATAGTACAAGTCTCGCGGGACATTCATTTCACAGACGCAGACTTTTTTCATACATATTTATGAGTCGACTCTCTTCCCCTGCCCCCTTTCCACACCCTCTTCACCCTCACGTCCCAGGCTAAACAAAGCACTGGAAAGTGGGATCAGAGCCGTATCTCTCACTGCCAGAGATGAAGCATCATATCCATTACAAAGCATTATGAAAATATCAGTGAAAGTACATTTAAAAATATTAAAAATATATTTTTCAGAAAACAAGACTTAATATCTTAAGTTATTTTCCTTCTCAAGTAAATATATTTTGATTTCAAGTCAACATGAAATGGAACACTTCTTTGTTTTTTTAATGGAATATTGCAGTATTTATTATACATGATTTATCTGTGCACATCTTCTTTTTTTTTTTATTCATGTGCTCTAATCTAATAATCAAAACATCTTCCCTCACATGAGATCCACCAATAGCAAACCACAACCATACAATGAATCCCTGATGCAAAAAAATCAAGTCCTGCCCTACATTTTTCTTGTTCAAGAAGCTGTTTCACTTGGATATAGAAAAAAAGAATGAGATTCGTATTAATGCAGGAGATGACAGTTACCATACTTCAAACTCTTTGTGAAGCTTTATAAAACACTTCCTCCACACAAGCAGGCATTTATGCTGATTAAGCTCTGAAGTGGCACAACAAGATTAAGTGGGCCGGTCAGAGCAGTTAACCTCCAGCTCTGAGAGCCAAGCATTACTGATATTACTTCAGCATCACGGAGACTACAGCTCAATGGACTCACTCTCTACTGTCTACGTAGATAGCTGCCTTGACTGGAATGAATCTTGATTAGTTTATGATATGGAATGCAGTTCATTTTCAATAGAGTTTTGCATTGGCATGTTGCTAAGCTAATGGCACAATACTCTAAGCAGCAAAAATATACAGAACACAAAAATATGCTGTAAAATAGTCCAAAATACAAAAAATTGACCAACAAAAAAACCCCAAAACACCATGGTATTTTCATTAAATATAATGCGAGTGCCACTAGGCCCCTAATTTGTTTTGGGACACTAGCATGATGGTAATACCATGGTTTTCTTTGAAGAATGTAAATTCCAAGGTACATTATACTGTTCAAAAGTTTGGGATCTGTAAGATTTTTTAATGTTTTTGAAAGAAGCCTCTTATGCTCACCTAAGACTGCATTTATTTGATCAAAAATACACAGTGAAATATTATTACAATTTTAAGCAACTGTTTTCTATTTGAATATATTTCAAAATGTAATTTATTCCTGTGATGCAAAGCTGAATTTTCAGCATCATTACTCCAGTCTCCACATGATCTTTCAGAAATCATTCTAATATGCTGATTTACTGCTCAAGAAACAATTCTTATTATTATCAATGTTGAAAACATAAATATAAAAAGCTCAAAAGAACAGCAATTATTTGAAATACCATCTGTTTTCACGGTGTCAGCAATATGCGAATGCAAGGGACAAACAATATAAAATGCCAATAATAAAATGCAACTAACCATATAATCATGCACAGATATGATAGCAAAAGAAATGCACTAATCAACTTTCATAAGTGGGAGGATATTTTGCTGGTTGTGTAAATTCATCTGCAACTTGGTAGAAACTGTTCAAATTAGACACATGCCACCACGGGCAAGTTTTTTAACATGAATAAAAGTACAAAAGGTAAAATAATTAAGAATTGTTCATTTGAAGGACATTTTGTTTACTTTTACATTATAATTTTGACAGTTTTAGCAAAAAATTTGCTTGTTACTTGATGTCCAAAGTAAAATATGGGTCCTGAATCATAAGCATTTGAGAAATACTTGAATAAAGTCACAGTGACATCACCATTTGTTAGTACCGTGGTACTACAAAAGTACTTTTTGTAAGAGCATGTACAGTGCAGACACTTTTCATGGAGCATCCCAAGGTAACACTTTATTTCGATGGCCCACTATAGACATTCTACTAACTATAAGTAACTTTGCACCTACATGTCAACTAGCAGTCATTAGACTATCAGTAATTAATATCTGCTAACACTTTATTTTTAGTAAATATAAGTTACTTATATTTAGTAGAATGTCTGAAGTGGACCATCGAAATAAAGTGTAACTTAACCCAATACTGTAGTATCATAATATTGCATACTTTCAAATTACCATTGATTTTAATGAGTAAAAGGGAAAGAGCTAATTATATTTTGAAATAAATCAATACCGAAAGTCTATAAGGATGTAAATCTATGAGGACAAATCTTAAAATGTTTAACTTAGTTACAATGTATAAAATTTTGGTTTAATCGTACATAAATATTTGTGCTAACAAAGATGCACTTTACACTTGCAGTCTTTCCTCTGTATTGGAAAAAGACCTAGTAAACATCTCATTCATATTAATTTTAGTCAAAGACACAATGCAGGAAACTCTGCGTCTCTGCAGATGAACTGCAGCAGGGATGAGACATCTTTAAAAAAGACACCCTAAAACCGAAAGAGGCCACTGCAGGCGAGACACAACAATGGACTCTACCTTCCTGTGAGTGTTGCTATGGTGACGGCTGCGGGCTGCGCGTGTGCACCTCACGGTTCTGCGTCCCATTTAGAACTGCAACACTGCCGAAACAACGGCGACAGCAGGAGACGTGCCGCTAACTCAGTCCGACAATGAAATGACCGACAGCTCCGATCTAATAACCTGTGGACCTGAGAGGTGTGACTGCAGCACAAAGGACTCTTTCTCTTATATAACAGTTCCTATGATTCAAATAGCTCAGCCACAGCAACTAAATCCAAAAAACCTGGACAGAAACTAAGATTATCATCCTATGTTTAAGAAATGAACCACAAAATACAGTGTCAGAATCCCCTTTAATAAGAGGTGAGATCCAACCTGCATCTCTGATAGCGGTGAAAGAACAGCATGTGATGAACAAATTCACACTTATGATAAACCTCTTGAAAGGTATAAAAGTGACTGTTTTCTGAGCTTATAATGAACTATTTACTCTTCAAAGTGTGCAATGTGACCACACTAAGATATAAAGATGGTCAGTAACTCTCACCAAAACACACATACACTCAATTACCTTTCTTCTTGACCATGACCATCAGTGATAAGTCAAGATGGATCAATAATCAGCCCTGGCGGAGTCGTATCCAGTAAGATTCAATGCCGCATTCAATAAGCTAAGCATCCAGTGAACTAATACAGATTAATAAAAGAGAGAAACGTGAATAAGAGAAAGCTTAAACGTCTCCTAAAACAACAGAGGCAGCCCGGCGCGTGCCTGCTCCCCTGTACCCCTCTGTCTCCTCCTCCTGCCGCCCCCACCCCTGTCCCATCCCCCTTTTCTGTCTTATTAATTCAAGGACTCGCCCATCTACCTCTGCAGTCTGCAGTTACTTGCTCTGCCAAGCAGAATTTATGAATATAGCTGCCAATTTGGCTAAATTAAGCTAAAGCAAGCATTAAAAAGGTTATGTGGTTCATATCAAAAGGAAAACTTAAAAAGAAAAAAAGTAATGTGGTTCATTTGTGTTACAATATTAAATATATAAATACTAATATTAAATTCAAATAGTTATAGTAAAGTGTGTCATTTCTTTGGCATTAACATCAGCAAATGGAATTTAAAAAATTATGATTTTTTTCAAACCGCCTGCTGTTAGTTGAACAAACTTACACCATATAGGCTGAGCCAATGTTTCGGCCCCGGGCTGGTCGGGATGCTCAAACAAAAAAAGCTGTCAGTACTTTTACAAGCACAATTTTGATCTTACGATCATTTCTTCGACGTGTGATTGATAGAATGAACGTACACACAAAAAACGAGCGTACGCCTCTCTTTCAGATGTGAAATCTATAGATCGCAAATGATCTTGAACGCAGCTGAATGGGTTCAGTTCTCCGTGTTTTAAACGACACCTAATTAATGTCATTTACATATAAATGATCACCAGTCATCGTCCAAATCCGTGGCGAGCTGCAAGAATAGATTAGATTTCCAAAAACCTGAATTAATCTGAGTAGCTACAGTGAAGCTTTTGAATTATACAGAAAACAAACAATACGGCGGTCTCTTTTAAATTAATCGGGCAAAGGTTGACATTCAGCTGCTGAATGTATGTGTGAGTGCGCAATTTAATAGATAACTAGATAAAGTTCCCACCTGAAGCTGCGAATTTTTAGTGCAAGTGCATACAAGCACACCTGCTTCAT
The DNA here is from genome assembly GCF_018812025.1 of Megalobrama amblycephala. Taxonomy (NCBI): domain Eukaryota; kingdom Metazoa; phylum Chordata; class Actinopteri; order Cypriniformes; family Xenocyprididae; genus Megalobrama; species Megalobrama amblycephala. The sequence goes on from NC_063053.1 coordinate 10,454,691, forward strand.
AATACAACATTAAAGCTACCTTTTAGGGAGCAAACGTGCCACGGCTTGGAATTCCAATGGGAATCGGATATGCGTGTTTAGACGCAGGTCGCATGTCCAGTGATCGGATATGTATCGGATTTAAAACCACATTTGGAAGTGGCTCAGATCGGATGCGAAAAAAATCGGATCTCGTGTGGAGTGCATTAATTCCGATCTGTGTCAGATGTGAGCAAAAGATCGGATTTTTTGTGCCAGTGTAAACTCAGCCACAGTGTTGACATTTTTCAGAGGATTCAGCAGCACATAACTGCATATTAAGCTTGGATTTTAGCGATCAATCAATCAATAACAATCACACTCTTCACCTTTAAATGTTATTTTTTAAAATGTCATACATGTCACTGAAAACAGCAAAAAACAAAAAACAAAAAAGCAGCTTTAAACACTAAACCGCAAATAAAAGAAAAGTACAAAAAAAAAAAAAAAAATCTAAATGACAAAAACCATGTGCTCAGTGCATGCTGCTAGTCATAAATAACTTAACTGCAATGTCAGAATCTTTGCTGAGAAAGACCAGCTGTGCTGTCTTTACCTGACATATCCTTACAGATCACAAATGTTTGTCTGGGATCATGATGTTACGGTTGCTGGTGTAGAGATGAGGCAGATACGGATCTCCACAATAATATTAGATACTTTAATAAACCAAAGGCAGGGAACACCAAATACAAACATAACACAACAGAGAACGGACAGGGAGTGAAGGGAGTGAGTCCATTATATGGGGAGCGCTGATGAGGAGGTCCAGGTGAAGATGATCTGTGATGATGGGGAGATGAAGAGGGAAGTGAGTGCAGGTGTGGAGAACAGGAGGATCATGGGAATTAGAGTCCAGGGGAACAAGGGATCTGTGACATTACCCCCCCCCTCCCGGTAGGCGCGTCCTCGCGCCGTAGATGGAACAACCGGGAGGGGGGGGTGGGTGCCCTGGAGACCTCATGCCGGTGCAGGTGAAGGAGCAGACTGGAGTGGAGGTCTCCAGGGCGGGTCCAAGAACCATGGCGGGTCAGGAGTCGAAGGCAGCCATGGCGGGTCAGGAGCCGAAGGCAGCCATGGCGGGTCAGGGACCGAAGGCTTCATGCCGTCGTGCCCAGGCGGCGCTGAAGGACCGCCGGGAGATGGCGGAACCAGCGGCTCCGCCGACCGAAGCGCAGCCGGGGCTCCAGAAGGCCGCAGTTGAACAAGGATGACAGACAACAAAGTGAGTACCGGAGGGAGTGAGGAGGCCAACAGAAACCGATGGACGGAGTGACAGAGCGGAGATGGAGGAGTGCAGTCCAGAGGTGATGGCAGGCTGACGAGGGAACAAGGTATGAACGGGGGCAGGATGGAGACTTGTGAGGCTGGAGGACTGATGGGCAACGGTGGAGCAGAGGGAGGTTGGAGCCAGGGTGACGGTAATCGCCCAGAGGTCCGAGGTGGAGATCTGGGCGAGGGGGCTTGAGGTGGAGGTGCAGTGAAGACACAAGTGGGAGGAGGCGGGAGAGGGAGGCAGGGAGGGAAAACAGTCTTTGGGCTGGAGAGTTCAATAACACAGTTCATAATAGGAGCGGTTGGCTCGGCGGCGGCTGGAGCGGAGGGCTCGGCGGCGGAGACTGGCGCTGCTTGCTCGGCGGCGGAGACTGGAGAACTTGGCTCCAGTCGCGGCGGAGACTGGAGAACTTGGCTCCAGTCGCGGCGGAGACTGGAGAACTTGGCTCCAGTCGCGGCGGAGACTGGAGAACTTGGCTCCAGTCGCGGCGGAGACTGGAGAACTTGGCTCCAGTCGCGGCGGAGACTGGAGAACTTGGCTCCAGTCGCGGCGGAGACTGGAGAACTTGGCTCCAGTCGCGGCGGAGACTGGAGAACTTGGCTCCAGTCGCGGCGGAGACTGGAGAACTTGGCTCCAGTCGCGGCGGAGACTGGAGAACTTGGCTCCAGTCTCGGCGGAGACTGGAGAACTTGGCTCCAGTCTCGGCGGAGACTGGAGAACTTGGCTCGATGGCTGAAACTGGAGATACTGGCTCGGTCCAGAAGTCAATGAGCCAAGAAGCATCATCGGGCGGCTCGCACAGGGTTGGAGCGGCAGGCTCGGAGAGGGCTAGAGCGGGCTCTGGGGTTGATTCCCTGGCTGGAGCGGGCTCCAAGGAGACTGGAGCGGCTTGCTTCCTCCTCCTCCGCTTTCGGGACCCAGTGGAGGAGTGTGGGTTCAGTGAGGGACAGGCAGGGAGTTCACTGGAGGGGTATGCGGAGGAAGACGGAGGTTGACTGACTGGCCCGGCCAACTGTGTTTCTGGATGGACTGGAGACATACACTGATCCTGAACCTCATCCATGAAGAATTTGGAGCCATTTAACCACAAAATTAAATTGATAGTTTCACTTAAGGAGAAACGATAATCAGGTTCATCAAAACGGATAGTGTCGTCGTCTAGTCCATCCAGAAACAGGGCGATCAACTGAGCGTCGGGCCAGTTAGTCAAATAAGCGAGCTCAACGAACTCCTCCACATACCTCTCCAGCGAACGACCCACCTGTAGGAGCCCGATGAGACGATCGCCGGCTGTGAAGGAGCTTAGAGGCATGGGAGAAGCAGGAGCCAAGGAGCTGGGGAAAGTCTCCATTCTTTTCTTTTCTTGTGGAAAATCCAACGTTTAGGGTCCGTTCTTCTTTTACGGTTGCTGGTGTAGAGATGAGGCAGATACGGCTCTCCACAATAATATTAGATACTTTAATAAACCAAAGGCAGGGAACACCAAATACAAACATAACACAACAGAGAACGGACAGGGAGTGAAGGGAGTGAGTCCATTATATGGGGAGTGCTGACGAGGAGGTCCAGGTGAAGATGATCTTTGATGATGGGGAGATGACGAGGGAAGTGAGTGCAGGTGTGGAGAACAGGAGGATCATGGGAATTAGAGTCCAGGGGAACAAGGGATCTGTGACACATGACAGCAGACATGGCACGATCCACTATAGATATCCCTGTGATTAAGCTGTGATGATCCTATTAGCCACATCACAGTACAACAGCTGTGTGAGTGACACTCATTCTCAAAGAACTACATCAGCAGAAAGTCTACTACATCATTCTGTGCTCAAAAAAAACTTATAAATTACAAATAATTCACTATATATTATAAGTGAAGTTTAACCAGTGACTGATTCTTTTTTTCTTTTTTTTAGAGGGCTCTTAAAGGACTTTTCTCTGTCTGTTGCCTTTCATTTTGTTCATACATATTTTGAATGGGTTTATCAAAAATAGCTGACACCACAATAACAGAACAGCAAAAACCTCCCAATCAACTACATAGCAGTATGGTTCACAAGAAAACAGCCGTTGCAACAACGTCCTTTATAAAGCAGCACCAGATTTTTTAGAGGTTTAAAGGGGGGCTTGACCAAAAAAGTCTGAGAACCACTGCACAAACATATCTCAAAAACAAAGCAGAATGCAAAATTCTGCTCATCAATATCTATAAGTTACTAGTAAGTGCCATAAAAAGTTACTTTTTGATGTCACTGACTTGAAAAAATTTGAAATCTTTGGCAAATCCAATGATTGTTTCTTCTTTAAAAGCTCTCATTCAACATTGTAAACATAGCTTCAGTTCCAGGTGAACTGGTGAATCCCTGAATGCCAGCCAATCAGAATTAATCTGGAAATTTCAGAGAGCTTTTTCTGTATAAAATGCATCAGGCAATCAGCGAACAGGCAATCTGTTGCCATGCCATGTAAGTCTGGATCAGAGGTAACCTGAGGATCATCTACCTGAGGTGGCAGCTGGACCTCAGAACACATCCTTGACCTGACTAGAAGCATCAATGAACACTTTTCCGAAAGCAAAAACATACCTTACCTCATCATAGACTGGTTTAGTGCATAGCGAATACATATTTAAAAGCTAAATCCTCTGGAGAACTAAATTTATGCAACTGTGTTAATGTGTTATTTTCACTCAAATGGTTAAGATGTGCATTAGAAATGGGCTTGATTCCAAAAGACAAGGAGGTTAAGTTTTGGGATAAAAGCATCTGCCAAATGCATTTGTGTATAGGGAAATGGATAGTTATATTAATAATATCTGCTGTAGGTTCAACTTGCATGATGTCAACATTACATCAAGCATAAGACAGGATGGGCTAAACCACAGCATATTATTTTCACTATATTTAAATTTGTGCAAAAATTAGGAAACATTTGTTTTGGTAGACTAATAATAGATGACTAAAAGGGTCCTAGACTGAGGTTCTGGGGCATATTCCGCCCCATTCATAATCCAGTCCTTTGGATTTTAAAATTGTTTCACATGAGTCAAACTCAGTGCAATTTGTTTGAATCACTGTGCAAAAGTACTGCACTGTTAAATAATTATGACTCACTGTTATTTACATAAGAGCATTTTCATTGATTTGTCATGTCATTAACTTTTCCGATAACACCACTGTAAGACTCCATAATTACTGCATCTTTCTGCCCTTCTCAGATGACCCTGTAAAAGCTCTTAGTTCTCCACAGTAATGTCAGGAAGTAAACTCTTCTCACTGGGCCAAGTGAATCTATATGGTTTATTATGGAATGCCAGGATGGGGAAAATCTGAATTGAAAATAAATCGATAAATATGCAGTTAAACAGATTACAGAAATCTTGAGTTTCTTTTTTTAATTACTTTTAAATTGATACAGTGTATTAAAACATAGAAATAAATGTACATTTAACTGTGCACGAGTTGTTTCATTGTCACTATTGTCTACAAGCGACAAACAGCAACATATATTTTTTTCTCACTAAGGCTTCATTTATTTAATGAAAAATACAGTTAAAAACATGTACAATAATATTACTATTTAAAATAATTTGAATATACAGGCATCTCAAATTAGAATGTTTTGGAAAATTTCATTTATTTCAGTAATTCAACTCAAATTGTGGAAATCGTGTATTAAATAAATTCAATGCACACAGACTGAAGAACTTTAAGTCTTTGGTTCTTTTAATTGTGATGATTTTGGCTCACATTTAACAAAAACCCACCAATTCACTACCTCAAAAAGATGCATGAATTACGTGCGGCGTGGCATGGAGGCAATCAGCCTGTGGCACTGCTCAGGTATAATGGAAGCACAGGTTGCTTGGTTAGCGGCCTTCAGGTCATCTGCATTGTTGGGTCTGGTGTCTCTCATCTTCCTCTTGATAATACCCCATAGATTCTCTATGGGGTTCAGGTAAGACGCTTCTGACGTTGTCTTTGGTTCACAAGTGGCTTGGTATGTGGGATGTGACAGTTGTAGCCCATTTCCTGAAAAACGTCTGTGTGCGGTGGTGGCTCTTGATGCACTGACTCCAGCTTCAGTCCACTCCTTTTGAAGCTCTCCTAAGTTTTTAAATTGGCTTCGCCTGACAATCTTCTCAAGTCTGCGGTCATTCCTTTCACTTGTACACCTTTTCCTACCACACTTTTTCCTTCCAGTCAACTTTCCATGAATATGCTTTGGCACAGCACTCTGCGAACAGCCAGCTCTTTCAGCAATGACCCTCTGTGGCTTACCCTCTTTGTAGAGGGTCTTGATGATCATCTTCTGGATAACTGTCAAGTCAGCAGACTTCCCCATGACTGCTGTTGGGATTACTGACCTAAACCCAGTATTTATACTGAGAATGGTAATTTAATAGAACTTGAAATTAAATACAGATTTTTTGATTTTGATGAGCAGCAAGCTGTAATCATCAAAATGAAAACAAAAAAGTCTGGAAATATTTTACTTTATAAATTTAGAATATATTTAAGTTTTACTTTTTGAATTAAATTACAGAGAAAAAATAACTTTTTCATGATATTCTAATTTATTGAGATGCACCTGTATTCTTAAATGTAATTTATTTCTGTGATGGTAAAGCTGACTTTTCAGCATCATTACTCCAGGCTTCAGTGTCACATGATCCTTCAGAAAAATTTTAATATGCTGATTTGCTGCTAAAGAAACATTTTTAACATTATCAATGTTAAAAACAGTAGTGCTGATGAATACGTTTGTGGAAACTGTGAACTGTATTTTTATACAAAAGTTCCTTTTCCACATGCCACTGTGATCTGTAAATCTTTAACCAAACAAGAGTTGACAAGCAAATCCCAAGAAATCTGAAGACTGTGGATGGAGGAAATCTGACATGCTGGATTTGTCTGATGGTTGTAATACCAGAGTAAAGCCTTTTTGGTAGCTTCAAGCATCCTTGTAAACAGTTACATAAAGTTTACAGTTACATAAACCTCATTTTTGAAAAGCAATAACCATTATTTTTTGACATCATATACTGATTAATAAATTGCATAATGCTCTTTCCTCCTCATTCACACTCACAAAAGTTTTATGTGTTAAGATGTTTCCTGGCACTTGAATGAACACTACCTCTTGATTAGCATAATTAATTACTTCCATCCCATTAACAGCATGTAATCCTTTTTTAGCAACTGAGACATTCACTTTCATAATCTGCTTTAGCCCACCTACACTCAATGGAAACTCACACAGCACAACTAACATGAGGGAAACATGTCTATTGAACGAAAAGGGTCGGCCAACCATTGAAGATCTATTTGGACAGTGTGATCTCATTCGTATTCATACAAAAATTGCACATTTTTGTACGTTTGGATAGATAGACACTGACATGAACAATGCTATTATGTATTGGCAGCATCTATAGCCTTTTACATGTATACGACAAACTTTTTTTTTTTATTTCTCTCAGAGAAAGACCTTTTAATGAGGGAAATGCATCTGGTCTTTCTCTGAAAAATAAAAACAAAACAAAAAAAAACACACTAATCAATAACAAATATAATAAGATCAAATATACAGTAAAATCAATTTAAGAAATTCTTGAATTTAATATTTTATTCAAGCCAAAGTATTGCATAAGCCTATGTAAAAAGATTAATGTTTTGGAAGCTGTTGTGCTTAAAAAAAAATCTTTCCATATAAAATTATATGAATAATAATGAGATCATGTTGCGCAAGTTACTCTAAAAAAAGTAAGTGTAATTGGAGTGTAATTGGATTACTGTACTAATTACTCTCTCTTAAAACGTATTGCAATACTTATTACTAATTACTTTCTAAATCTCATATCAACCTCGACCAGCTGAACAATACAAGAGACATGTAACTTCTCTTTTAATTCTATCAAATAAATAATATAAAATTGCATAAATTATTCTTAAACTGACCAAAGTATTTAAAGGGAGAAGTTTATATATATAAAACAAACATACAAACAAACAAACAAACAAACAAAAAAAACATTTTAACATTAGACCTTAAATTCTGATGTTAACTCCACTATTGTATTAAATAGAATTGTTCTATCGTCTATACCGGGGTGGCAAACTCCGGTCCTGGAGAGCCTCAGTCCTGCAGAGTTTCGCTCCAACCCTGATAAAAACTCACCTGTCTATAGCTTTCTTGCAACCCTTCAGATCTTGATTAGCTTGTTCAGGTGTGTTTGATTAGGGTTGGAACTGAACTCTGCAGGAATGTGGCTCTCCAGGGCCGACGTTCGCCACCCCTGGTCTACACAGTATTTAATGCAATTACATCAAACTGTAATTAAATTACAGAACAATTAAGAGTAATCCCTTACTTTACTTTTCAAGGGAAAAGTAATTAAATTACTTTGTTCTGGCATGAAACTCTAGATGGCGCATGCTGGTCTTTAACTCATTTGGCGTTCACATCATTATCTACATAGCACAGCTGATTGCATCAGTGACCAATGAACCGCGGCTCAGCTTTCAAACAAATACCGGTAGTGTTGCTGTTAGCAGTCTGCAGAGCGCTTTCAGAAACCCTTCACCTTCCCCAGCTCCACCTGTATAGATCCCCTATGGGGGTTAATTCATGTATGTTACATGTGCAGCAGCATGTCTTACATGCTCACAACAAGCAATGTCTGTGAATGTATCGGCAGTATCAAGTCTCTGTACTTGCTCTGCAAGCAGCAGCAGCAGTGTAACAGATCTATTCCACCAAAACCAAACACATTATCATTGCCTTATCCATTACCATGCCAATCTCTCTGTAAGTTGTCATGACAGAATTACAGTAATTACTTAGTAATGCATTACACCCAACACTGACTACACACTACGCATCTTGAAAATGAACAACTGAACTTTACAATTACCATTGCTCATTTGATAATGGGTCTAAATTTCACTGGTGTCTGGAGCAAACTAATCTAAATGATATTCAACTTATGACAGTATTATGCAATGAACAAGAGATGTGCAGTGCTAGGTTTGAAGAACAATATAAAGCTTAACCCTTCAGCACAACCGTTCATACCAGGTGTCAGGCTCTCGGTCAGGTAGTAATCTTCAGGGTTGATGAACGGCAGCTGTTGCATCACAGACTGCTTCGGAATGAGGTACAGCACTTCTGCCACACGTCCATCTTCTATGACAGACATGCGTTTGATGGAGTTTGTGCGTTTGATCCGGGTGCGATCCACCTGCTGACTGCGTCCCGAGCCGCAGAGTTTCCCCAGGCTGTTCAAAGTGGGAAGGGAAGGCATGGCTGTGGTGCACAATAAGTCCTCAAAAATACATAAACTTGGCCAAAAATGCTTTAGGAATTAATCTTCTCCACAACAGTCAATATCCAGACTAAATGATGACCGGTGATCTCTCAAAAAGCCCTTTGACCCAGCGTTCAGGGGCCACGTTCCAGCAGGTGAGTCTGCAGACAGGGCCAAACTCCAACCAAAACCCTCTGATCTTCAGATAAACAAATCTTAAATCTTCAACCAAATGCTTACTCGTCACGATTTAGTGGTTGCCAGATGCAATCTCAGGCGAAGACCACAGGTGAACCCCGATCCAGAGTGGAAAGTAAGAAGTGGCTTGGATAGCTCCTTGCCTTCTCCTAAGAGGATTAACCCTGACGTCTACCCCATGATTATCTCTTGGCTAGACGATGCCACCAGAGCTGCTGCACAATCGACCCAACTAAAAATACCCTGTTCTTGATCCAAATCAAGAATGGTCACCTTTGAGACAATTACCAAGCCCTTATTCGCACATTTCGATGCTTTTTTTAGAAATTGCTGACTGTTTTCTATTAATACAATTAAAATAATGCAAGAGATTATCTGAAATCACATCTGTGCAGATACTGAGAGATATAGATTAGTAATAATCCCACAAACTCCTTTAAATCTTTAATCACAGGATTTTCTAATTTAGCCAAAGAAAAGCGCCATCAGAATGAAACAATCTGAACAACGATAGAAAGACTATGATTATGGCAGCAGTAATCAAAATGTTAATTTTTCATATATGCTCACACAGTCTGTATTCTTCTTGAGCAATACAATTTGTGAAATATTATTATATCACAATAGAACATATATAGAATATATTTAAAATGTCCAGATAATAATATATGGGATTGCTGCACTGCTTGTCATTTATTTTGACCTTCATCAAATATTGTAACTACAGCTAAATTTCCTGTTGTGCTGCCTGGCGAACCTTCATTATGGGTTTTTGGGCTTTCTGCCAATTTTCTGGGTGGTAAATAGCGTTGGCATCCAACCAATGGAAAAAATTAAATAATTAAACAAATAATAGTTACATGAATGATAAAAGATTAAATAATTTAAAAGGAGAGCATATAATAACATTAATATTATTAGTCTGACATTATGAAATTAGGATTAAAGGTGCGGCAAGTTTTTGAACAATGCTGTTGGACATTGTTGATATATGAAATCAACCCAAACAAATCCACCCCGCTCTTCATTGCTCCGCCTCCAAAACTCACACTCCAATACTAACCACCCTGCTCCGAGTCAGTCTTGAACCCCGGCCCTATCGCTGATGGCATTCGAGGCGAATGCACTACCAATGTCGCTAACACCTAATTCTCTAGCAGTCATCAGTGTGCAGTGGTTGCATCCAGAGCACATAACCTTTTGTAACACCCACATCCAGACAACAGACTAGATTAGTAATTGTAACTCAAACATTGTTTAGGAAACTAATCCTGTTCGAAGAGCAGTGTTGGGGAAAGTTACTTTTAAAAGTAATGCATTACAATATTGCGTTACTCCCTAAGTAACTAATTTTGTTACTTGGTTACTTTTTAGGTGTTACATTACTTCCACGTTACCTTTCCTCACCTAGGCTGGGCTTGCTAGTTTGTTTTTTAATAGAAAAAAGTTCTATTTTTGGCAAATGTAAAGGCCCTTTCACACCAAAAGTGAAATGAATAAGCCTCACGCAATAGAAAATGTTAATTAATGCGCCTGTACAGTAGAAGGCGCAGCTCTAACAAGTAACAAACCTTTCAGCTGTGATTCCATTCTGAATTGCAGAAGAATAGGATGCAGGAGAAGAAAGTTCAAGTCTTACTTCAGCAATAAAAGCAAAAATGAAACACAAATGTGATGTGTATCTAAAGTCATTTTTGATATTATGATTGAATTGGTCAGCAGCAAAGATATGGGTTAATAAAGTGAGATTAAATACAAAAAGTATTATTGCAAGTTTGTATTTCACTGCTTTTATACATTTTGAGGAATACTGAATCAGTTTTTGTGCAAGTGAGATGAGTAAATGCCTGCTGACATTTAGTCTAGAACTATAATAACCAACATGTTTACACACAGTGCACATTTCTCTCAACATGGAGACAGAAGAGGTGTCGGTCAATAAATGAGAAAACATTACTTATACAGTACTTATACTGTATGTTACTTTTATGAAAAACTAACTCAGATATTTTGTTGTAAATTTAAAAGTAATGCATTACTTTACTAATTATTTGAAAAAGGTCATCTGAATTATGTAACTCAAAAGTAATTGAGTAACTGATTGCGTTACCCCAACAATGTCAAAAAGCTTTGTTTTAGTCACTGTCATTGAATGACCGAGATAATGCATCAAACAATGGCAAATACTGGAGAAAACACTAACCTACTGCCTTTATGAAATTACACAGTAAAGAATCAGATTTAAGAGACCCCGCAGAGGGTCTTTCTGCACTCAGAAACATTAGAGAGGCTGTGGCTCAGCAGTTTATACTTATTAAACAGACACAGGCTCTGTTCCTTCCTACAGTGATGCATACGCAAGCAACATTTTAAGAAAGGTTGTACAGAAAGGTAATTATCTTTCTTTCTAAGATAACTTCTTTTGAACAAACTGCTGCATCATATACTTATCCATTACAGAAGGTAATAAGATAATGCAGTTTATATACACGTGCACTCACAATTTAATTTATTAAAAAATTATTTTAACTAAAAATTTTCTATGCATATTTTTCTCTGAGTATCATGTCATTATCTTAGCAACATAGCAGCTCATAGGTTTTCGAAAAGAGCCTCAAAGGGTTTAGCAGATGCTGATACATTTTCAACAGACTGAGGCGGATTAGAGTATGCATGTAATCTTTAAACTGTCAAATGTTGAACATAATTTACATGTCAACTGAAAATTAGATTTTAGAGGGAGGGGAGAAGAGAGATGGATTTAGAGTGATGGAGATGGAAGAAGGTTAGAGAGAGAGGGAGAAAAAGGGATGAACTTGCATTTCTCACAATGTTCCTCTGCTGATATAGGGCTTCATAAATAATAGAGCTCTGCTTTCTCTGTTATATGAAGCTCTCTTCCGATCTCTCTCAAGGCCCTTTCACGTGACTCATGCACTGCTTTGACCTCATCATGAAAAGTGTTTCAAAAAAATTACACAAAAAGGGCTATTTTACAAGACTGTTAGATAGCAAGATAGTGGGAAATGTACCTTAAACATTTAGAACAGAAAAAGTCCCTGTGCTTTGATAGATCACAGAAAGGAAAAAGAACGTGCTGAATGTTAATCTTTACAGTCTCTGGAAGCTCTAGGTGAACTTAAATTAGTTCAAGAAAGAATTCAATGCACTGGACAATGCTGGCATGAATCAGTGAAAGGGCCTTCAGGCTGAGTGGTTTTCAATAGCAGAAGACAATAATCAGAGCTTATTTAGCCAATCTGAAACTCTCTTTCTCTCTCTCTAATATATATATATATATATATATATATATATATATATATATATATATATATATATATATATTAGGGGTGTAACAGTACACAAAACTCACCGTTTGGTACGTACTTTGGTTTTAAAGTTATGGTTTGGTACGGGTTCGGTACAGCAGGTGTGGATAAAACTAAACGTAAAATTGCATTTTTTATTATTAAATAGTGGTTTACTGAACAAATTGTGTTTTTGTCTTTAAATATATTAAATTAAATTAAATTATAACTAAATGTTTCATAAGGATAAAAAAAAATATCTTTGCTGATGCTATAAACTATGTAGGGAGCCCTTACTTGAACATTATGCTACTATAATATTAAAGGTTAACATCTGAGCCCAAACTATTAGCCTAAATTCAATCGCTATTTATTTCTAGATATAATAATCAACACTCAAACAACAAATTGTATGCAAATATGTAAGCTGCACATAAGGCAGTTTTTGCATTAACTTCTAAATCTAATTATAAAATTAAGTTTTACTCCAATTCGTTGTTGAAATGTAATCATTTTCATGACAGTTTATTTAAACATATTAAATAATCAAGACATCTCTAATAGATTAAAATATAATGAATATATGGGCTAATACAGTGCATATAATAAGCAAAAGAGTTAATTTCTCTGGCGAACTAACAAGCTGTGGACACTAAATGGCTTTTCTGAGGTAAATGCTACATGACATATTGTTTACAAGCTGTTTTATTGATGTCTTTCCGCCATTCAACACTAAATAAGCGATAACTAAACGATAGATTTTATAAGTTTCAGTAAGTTATACTTTATCTTTCAACATACATTCAGATGTTTATTTAAGTTTATTCTGTAACTAGTATTAAAGAGGAAGAGATGATTGCGTTCACTCGCGCTCCGCGCTGCCGGATGAACTGAGGTACCCGTACAGTGATCTGTCACGCCACATCAAAGTGCGTCAAAACAGCACTTTCTGTTTGAATTTCATGATTTTGTGGACAGAATTTGAAGGATGACACTTTGTTTCTTATCGAAAGTAACACAATGAAGAGCTTATTGCGATTATCTCTTATTAGTGGTTAATTATCTCTAATTAGTGGTTACACACATGCACCGAACCGAAAGCCCTGTACCGAAACGGTTTCGGTACGAATATGTGTACCGTTACACCCCTTATATAAATAAAAAGTATTTATTAGTAATGCATGTATCTGGTGACTGTTGGGTAAATTGTCTAAAACAAGTGTTTAATTCTAGAAATGTCTGTTATTAAAGGTGTTGCAAGCGATTACACATATATACATATACACATACACACACTACCGTTCAAAAGTTTTAGATCGGTAAGATTTTTTAAATGTTTTTAAAAGAAGTGTCTTCTGCTCACTGCATGTATTTGATCCAAAATACAGCAAAAACAGTAATATTGTGAAATATTTTTACAATTTAAAATAACTTTTCTATTTGAATATATTTACAGCATCATTTCTCCAGTCTTCAGTGTCACATGATCCTTCAGAAATCATTCTAATATGCTGATTTGCTGAAGTTTGACAATATATATACAGTTTTGATCAGTGCCGTATTATAACTCCAAAACTACTGTAATCCTAAAAATTGCCAAGTGACTTCCAGCTGTTTTTGTTTGTGATCTCAGCAGATGCCAAAAACTGCTACATCATCTTAGACTCTACTCAACTGATACTCGAGCTCTGAAAACATCAAACTTGAAACATGAACTTGGCATAAAAACAGCAAAAAGACTGAAGAGTTTAACATGCTCTTGAGTGCTGAAATCATCCATCCACTGATTTCAGTTAAAGGAATAAGTCAGCCAAGAATCATTTACTCACCCTCAAATTGTTCCAAACCTATATGAATTTCTTTCTTCTGCTTAACACAAAAGAAGATATTTTGAAGAATGTTGTAAACCAAACAGTTGATGGGCCCTATTGACTTCCATAGTATATTTTTTTATACTATGGAAGCCAATGGGGCCCACCAGCTGTCTGGTTACCCATATTCTTCAAAATATCTTCTTTTGTGTTCAGCAGAAGAAAGAAATTCATACAGGTTTGGATCAACCTGATGGTGAGTAAATGATGACAGAATTTTCATTTAGGTGAACTATCCCTTTAAGAATCTGCTGTGATGTAAAAAGACTGAGCAAAACCACATTGGCACCACATAGCAAATGAATGGGCAGGACAATGTCCTCTTCATATGTTTTAGATACCACCTACATTGTTTTATCTTTCAGATTTGTATTTTTCCTTTCACACACTCCCATTGAATACCATGTTCTCTATACACATGGGACCGAACGAGTTTGCTGCTTCTTCTGTGAAGTGGACTATACAGCAAATAAGCTTAGCACAAACTAACACATCACATTAAAAGCAGAGGTACAGTGAGAATAAATCTCTCTGCTGCACAGCAAACCTCCCCATTTCACCTCAAGAAAACTGATCCAGCTCCAGCGCACATATCAGAGACAACTCCCTTACAAAGGAAAACAATGATAAATGAACACCAACCAAGCGTAAACACAAAGAAAACAAGCCTTCTATAGAGATAAACACATAAATCACATGCACAAAGACACTGGGATGTCTGAGACAGTGCTTACCATCAAGTCCGAAGCAGGAGGTAATTTTTTGGGCGTAGTTGCACAGTCCATCGTAAGGAGGCTGTTTTTGCTGGTGCACTGTACTCTTATCCCCCATCTCTACTAACAAGCAAACACACACACACTCTCACCCTTTCAACCTCACACACTCACAGGACGGCCCCGGCAGGACATTCTGAGGCTGCGTCCTCATCAATAATTCACATTTGCACACACGCACACCAGACTCGTTCGCCCTCGCGCACACACTCACGAAAGTGCTGAGGCGATGTGTCCTCACTGCATGCGTTCTGGTGTCCGGACTGGGAGGAAGTGGAGGAGGAGACTCAGGTTACCGCGGTACCGGTTGCCAAGGATAGGCCAGTGATGCCGCAGTCTAACAGGTAGAAGTCTGCTGCCCTGGTGCAGAGGCAGGGCGGGGCATTTACGGGATGAGCTGCGCTACTGTCGGACACAGAGATGCAAGAACACACAAACAAACAAACACACTCCCATCCAGGATATTGTTAAAGAAATGCTCTCCTCTAGTTAGCCACTTCAGATTATTCAGCAAGGTTTGTCAACCACTGTGGAAGTTGGTTTCTGTCACAGTTGAAAAATTGTGATTATTGTTAGTGTCTCATAATATTTTTGAGAAATCATTATGAGGTTTCTCATTATTAGCAAAGATTAAAAGTCATAACTACAAAATTGTTTCTGATTATTATTAAACAGTAAGGCTTAATATCCCATTATTATTTCTATTTATAATTTTTAAAAATCTGACAACCCCAAACTTTGCACATTGATCCAAAACTGCTTTCAATGAAGCTGTGAAATGAAGTAGTAGGATTAGATTCAATCTTACACAACTGTTTTAAATAAAATCACAAAAAAGTTTTGGTTTATTTGAAAATTTGTAAAAGTGGTCATCTCCAAATGTACATATTTTGTGTCACCTTTAATAAAAGTGGACCTTTTCTTAATTCTAAAGTGAACTTATGTTTAAGGATGTTTAGATATTTTTACTAAAAAAAAAAAAAAAAAAAGGAGTGATTTTTTTAATAGTGGAGTTTTTGCAAACAAGCTCAATGCCTATAAGATCAGAATCCAAATATGTGACCCTGGACCACAAAACCAGTCATAAATCACATGGGTAAATTTGTAGCAATAGCCAACAATACATTGTATGGGTCAAACTTATCAATTTTTCTTTTATGCCAAAAATCATTAGGATATTAAGTAAAGATCATGTTCCATGAATATATTTTGTAAATTTCCTACTGTAAATATATCAAAAATATATATTTTTTTGAGTGGATATGCATTGCTAATGACTTCATTTGATTTCTCAATATTTTGATTTTGATTTTTGATTTTTTTTTTTTTTGCACCCTCAGATTTTCAAATAGTTGTATCTTGGACAAATATTGTCCTAACAAACCATACATCAATGGAAAGATTATTTATTCAGCTTTCAGATGATGTATCTCAATTACAAAAAATGTACCCTTATGACTGTTTTTGTGGTCCAGAGTCACATATTTGATTATGGTTTCCCATAAGAGGAGATGATGCTAAGAAAGAATGGTAAAGTGATTGCTCGGATGTGCGATTGTGGTAAGCTGCTTCACTCCTTCACGCTCTTTACTTGCTGAACATGGGAACATGGCCATCACTCAATAACACACTGATATATTGATTTACAAGAGAAAAAGCATTAAAATGACAAAATGCCGAGATGTGGGAAACAAAACCACTTGGACATTCTGCAATCTTTAGATCCAATAAACACTGCACAATTAATATGTTATTATGTGTATTTAACGGTTATGTGTTTTAATAGCCTAAATAATCTGTGATAATTCTGTGTAGTTATGTGTCTGATCATCACAGCCAACCATAAACTTGTAGCCCTACATACTTTCAGATCATTTCATTATCATGTTATTAACTGTCCCATTGAAAGAGCTCTACTCATAAGCCGTTATTGAATAAACTACTTATGGTTATGTTTTTATTAGGCTTTTTTCTTGGTTTCCAGATCTTCAAATGTTTTTGTTTTGTTTTTTTGTGTTAAAGTTCAGTTATAATTTCAGCAGAGGGAGCAAAAGAAACAGACCCACTGGCGTTTGGACGTTTTTGGACAGCTTTTAAGTCCACGCTGTAATGATGCCCTCATGTGGTTTGTTTGGGAGCTGCAGACAAAACATTCTTGGTTTGCCAGAAGATGACGTAACACCGCAGTTGCAATGCTGTCTCAATTTGGTAATATTCATGTGATAATGCAAAATGAGTAGCGATTTCGATTATTTTGTTTATTATTATTTGGTTTAGGTAATATTTTAACCATTTAATCCGAGTAGTAACGTATATTTTATTAGTTATATGTCATTTCGCGAACTTCCGTTGGATGTTCCGTTAGCAAGGCCACGAGATCGTTAATTTTATATTATATTATTTTACCAATGTCTGTAGCGAAAACACAAAGGAAGTTTTATTTCACTTTCAGTAAATGGATGTCAACCAGGTCTGCGTTTAAGGCAGCCCAGAACATTGTGGGATTGTGCCCGTCAACTCGTGTTCATCGGAGCGCGGGAATGAAATCAAATGAACGGATTAAATCACAACGCAGAATACAAAAGAAAGCTCCAGAAATGCTGAAATTGTTTTAAGTTAAATTAATAGTACTTTTATCAAATTCTCCTGTCTCACACCCACAATGCTGGTGACTTTAAAGGGTTAGTCCACTTTTAAATAAACTTTTCCTGATAATTTACTCACCCCCATGTCATCCAAGATGTTCATGTCTTTCTTTGGTCAGTCGAAAAGAAATTAGGGTTTTTGAGGAAAACATTCCAGGATTTTTCTCCATAGGCTAACGTTAGTGGATTTCAACGGCTACCGACAGGTTGAAGGTCCAAATTGCATTTTCAGTGCAGCTTCAAATGGCTTTAGACGAGGAATAAGGGTCTTATCTAGTGAAACGATCGGTCATTTTCAAAAAAAAAAATACAACCGTTTACGCTTTATAAACACAAAATATCGCCTTGAACGTACTTCCCGTTTCCGCATTCTTCAAAACGCTTACGCTGAATTTCCTACGCCTTCCCTATTCTACTTACGGAATGAACGTGGCGCCAGTTTCGTTTTTTTCGTAAGTAGAATAGGGAAGCGTTTTGAAGAATGCAGAAACGGGAAGTACGTGCAAGGCGATATTTTGTGTTTATAAAGCATAAACGTTTGTATTTAAAAAAAAAAAAAAAAAAAAAAGAAGACCGATCGTTTCACTAGATAAGACCCTTATTCCTTGTATGGTATTGTAAAGCTAAAGACATCAAAACAGTCTACAGTGGTTTAACCTTAATCTTATGAAGCAACGAAAAAAAAAAAAATAACGACTTTATTCAACAATATCTAGTGATGGGCGATTTCAATGCACTGCTTCATGAAGCTTCGAAGCTTTACGAATCTTTTGTATCGAATCGTGTATCAAACTGCCAAAGTCACGTGATTTCAAGAGGCTTCATTATGTCTTAAGTGTTTCGAAAATTAAGTGGTTCACCACTGGGGGACGTGACTTAATAAATAAATATAAAGGTACGTTCACGCGGCCTCGTAATTCCTGTAGTTACAAGATTATAGCTTGTAAAAAGCGTTCACGTCCTCATAGAGCTCGTAATTACAGTTTGTAAGCTGGGAGTTTTCTGAAAGCTCCCAGATGTACCACGTGGCCGCTGTACCACCTGACCGCTGTAGATTGATTTATTAGGTGTTGATAGTGGTGCCATGGAAACTCATAATTCCCAGTCCAAGGACCAAAAGGACGTGAACAGCTCCGAATATAACGTCACGTGTTGTCATTTCAAGATTCCGGTAAATACGAGGTGACGTGAATGCAGCTAAAATGTGTGCATGTGTTGTAAAGTCAAATGTGTGTATGTGCGGGCATGGGTGGGGGATGATTGGAAAGAAATCTGATTGGCTAGTTTAGTCCACACATAAATGTTAAAATCCAGGCTCAAAAACAGCTAAACTTGATTGAAACATTTGCAAAAAGGCCTTAAACCAATGTGTTGGGAAGAAGAAGCCTCTTAAATCTTTGAAACTTTTCTCTCTGATTATTTGATTCGAAGCATCAAGAGTGTCGAAAACAGTGCCATCTTGTAGCGGGTCAAGTTTATAGCAGCCATAAATCCCAGTGTGCAGCGCATTTATTCATTATGCACAAATAAAATTCTGACAATGCTAAATGCGTTTAGTTTTCTAATATAATTCACATATTAAAGTGTGGCAATAAATTAAATGTAACAATAATTATAATAATGATAATTTTAATCGTTCTGTGCATACCGTGGGGTATTGTAATAGATATAAAACACACGGTTTTTGTTTGTAATTACTTACTCAAAATCTAAAAACATTCTATTCTATTTAGTCAGAATAAACTGCACTGCAAAACCAATTCAAAACAAATTCGAAGAAAGCAAATATTTTAATTGGGACGGAGTGAAATGAATTAGAGAAAGCCGCAGGACACAGCAAACCTCATTATAGAGATTTCCAGGCCCGCAGTATCAAGCAACTGAGATTACATGATATTTCATCCTGAAATTGGTAACCTGTTAACAACTTTGTTCTTCTAAAAAGTATCACATCGTGACACCATGGCAGTGACCCTCAAATTCAACAGAAGATACCTTCTGACATGTCTGACTAGTGAGCTACATCTGTACAAGTAATGGGAATAAACCAGTCAAGCAGAACAGTGATAGGGTCTAAGCAGAAGAATTACATGGGGGCGGGGGGGACTTTACAGGAGAAATCTGAGAATTTTCTTTAACCAATGGAATACACTGCTTTACAACTTTTTTTTTTTTTTTTTAAATAAAACAGACATCATTAAAACAAAGACCAATTTTTCTTAAGTGTACTCAAAATCAAGACTGCAGAGGTTAAGTTATAACCGATTACTGCATTTAAAATAAGGCATCACAAATATCCCCATAAATAAGCAAAAGTAGAAAGGAAAAAAAAACTGAATGGAAGGGCAGTTAGGGATATGCTTTCCTCTGCTGCATATTATTAAATATGACCTTGCATGCATTTCACACCAGACATAGCTACTTTTATAACTGTACATTTGTATATACACAGTTCAGAACTTGGTATAAAATGTGCATGATCAAGAATAAAAAAAAAATGCATTATTTTTCTTTCTCTCTGAAACAGACATGCTGCTCCTATGATGATACATCCTTTGGTTTTGAAAGAAAATAAAATTAAAAATAAAATTAAAAAGACAGACATTTAGCTTTTCTGCACATGTAAAATGGATACAGAGACTAGTGTGCAATTTTTGAAAATAAATGCAAACCTTGAGAGACACAACTTTAAACATACAATTGTGTTATGGATGGAAAAATGCAAGGTAATGACTGAGATACAAATCTGAACCCTGTAAAGATTGTTAAATAAAGCCACGATACCAAGGCAGCCATCTCTCCAAAAATAAAATAAAAAACCCAACCCTATTTCAAGCTGTGCCCCTCCTTGCCAAATGTACACAGTGTGCATTTAGTACAGCATGTCCTTTACAAAGAGCAGGAGCAGATGAAGAAATGAATAGCCTGATGAATAACACTATTGCTGGTATAATTCCACAATGCCACAATGCAAAAGTATAATATTAAAGATCCCTTGTGAGGAAGCAGATAAACTCTAAAGTAGCTGTTCATTTCTAATTTTTAAAAGGAATAGTTCACCTAAAAACATTTTGTCATCATTTACTCACCCTAATATTGTTCTGAACCATTTTCTTTCTCATTTTTCCAATCGATGATGGAGATTTTTACAACCAGGTTTTGAAAATAGACAAAAAAAAAAGACAGAAACCATAAAACTATCATAAAAGTGATCCATATGACTTGTGCCATATATTCCAAAGCCTTTCAAAATCATATAATGGCTTTGTGTGAGTAAAAGATCAAAATTTAAAATGCCATTTACTGAAAATCTTTTGACTTAAATGGATAGTTCACCCAAAAATTCTGTCATCATTTACTCACTCTCAAGTTGTTCCAAACTTGTATGAATTTCTATCTTCTGCTGAGCACAAAAGAAGATATTTTGACTAATGTCAGTAACCAAACAGTTGATGGGCCCCGTTGACTTCCACAGTACGAAAAAATAAAATAAATAATACTATAGTCAATGGGGACCAGAAACCGTTTGGTTACCAACATTAGTCTAAATATCATCTTTTGTGTTCAGCAGAACGAAGAAACTCCGATTTAGAACAACTTGAGGATGAGTAAATGACAGAATGTTTATTTTTGGGTGAACTATCCCCTTACGACTTAAATTTCCCTCTTAGTTCACACAAATATATATCTCAATGGCTTGAAATAAAGTGCACGTCACCATTTTTTCTAGTACTTTTTGCATACATCCTCATTCATATTTACTGCACGGAAAACGAGCTGCTCGAACATTCTGCTATTTCATGGAACAAATATAATCTTGAGTTGCAACAAGATGAGGACGGACTCATTTTCATTGTTATTTTAGGTGAACTATTCCTTTAAAACAATTTTTTTTAAAATCAATAATAAATACATGATGATGATGATACAGGATGAAGTACACAGCTACTGTCTAGCTGGGACCAAGGCACACACACAACATGTCAAGTTAAACAACTAAAATGGTTTAGGAACACTGTCGGGAACATAAAGGATGAACAGCTCTCTGGGGATGCACCAGTGAAAACTGGTTTGAGTGCAAATGTGCCCAGTCTCAAATCAATCCAGTCCGCATTGCTTTCGGTTCGCTTTAAAAGAAAAGTGTTGGCAAACACTACCGGAAAGAAAAATGAGAGAGGATTTGTTTAAAAACGTTGCTCGTTGTCTAGTTCTCCAATTATTTAAAAACAGCTAGACTTTGAATCCTGAGTTATTGTAATTTTTCATTACAAATTAACTTCCGTTTCATTTGACATTTGTATTCACACTATTTTTCTCAGAAGAACAGAGAACAGATGACAGCATCTTTGATACTGCAAATGACAAACAATAATCAATAATTAAATATTTCATTTAATTTCATTATTTGGATCAAATTTAAGTCAATTTCTTTTTCTACTTTAGAATCTAATTTTTTGGCATTACCATTCTTTAGTTCTTAAGTTATCATTTTTTTTCTTTACATATGAATGCTACAAAATCCTCTCTCCTCTCTCCACATGGACTGTTCCACGAGAGTCACAATTCACTCCTCTCTTTACAAAATTCTCCTTCTCTGTGCCTTTAAAACAGTACGCTCTGTCATAGTTATGGAAACATCCCAGAGATAACGCGAATAAAACATCCTTGAATGCGAGTCCTGCCGCAGGCAGCAGTCTGCGCAAAGGGATGAGTACAGTTGGGTTTGTCGTTCCTGTGTCATATGCCTCCTTTCGTCTGTTTATTCATCTGTTTGTGTCCTGCGCACAATGGCGAGAGAATCAGGGAGAAGTGGAGGCCGATGCATGGAACTTCACAAAAGCGATAGCCGCGAGCTCTTTGCAGAACTCCTCCAGAACAATGACCCCCTCGAGCAACGTCACGTGATCGATGCTGTAAGACAAAAATGAACCTCTTCATCATAGAAAAACAAATACACAGCAAAGAAACAAGTCTCCGATCGGGCATTGACAAATTGTACAATTCGATTTCAATTCACAAGTTTGCGTTTCGATTCAATTCACACAAACACGCCTCCCCTTAATTGTTTCATTTGCTCAGGATGAATATTGTTGGAGTTACAGGGCTTGAATTTCATTGTAGGATTGTGCGTATTGCGCACATTTCCACAAATTTTGTGCTCACATCCAAAGTGCGTGCACATAAAGCCGCCTCTCAGTACTAAATTGAGTTTGTTTTCTCTGCATATATATTGTGCTTAAACAGTCAAATACACACAAAATAATGACAAAATGCCGGTCTTGGTGAGTATTCTCATAATCACAGTTATGTTTTAAGTGAACGTAAACAATTGAAAAGAAAACGCATGTGTAACAGTATAACAGATCTGTGCATCAGGTCTTAAAGTGACAGCGGTCTAATATACCTGCTGCCAAATTATGAGGTAATATTAAAAATAATCTATATGGCAGTTTTCCCATGGTGTCAATGTCAAAATTGTGGCTAGTGAAAATGATGAGAGGCTAGTAACTTTGGAAAACCACTAGCTACAGTGGCTGGTGAGCAAAAAAATGAGAAAAGTTAATGTCAAGCCCTGAGGTACATATAAATTGGTATATTCAATTTATTTGCATGAATGAACCAGTTTAAATGGTTTTCTTCAATGATTTAACTTCACCGAAGGCCCTCTATGGCATTGTTTTATGCATTCATATTAGAAAATTAAGTATTTGCTTACGATTTTTTTGCAAATACACATACATAAATCCAAGCCTTACCTCATCCCCTCTGGCTCTAGTCCCAGCAGTCTCTTCCTCACCAGCAGGAGTTTAGGGGTGAAATCAGGGATGCGGTGAGTTCGCAACATCAGATCGCCAACCACCTGATCAAAAATAAATAATGGGTGGTTAAACAGTCAGTATGTAATAATTTTGTCCACTAGAGGTCGCTAGAAGCCTATTCAAAACAAAGCGTAGCTTGATGACGTGAAGTTTGAGAGCGGAATCTTGGGATATGTGGTCTCCATCTCAACGGACGGTGCAAAAGAATAGGGATAGGACTCGGGAAGAAATCATGTTCATGGATGCGATTATTAATGTTACTGTAATATGAAGCAGAGCAGGACCGAGTGTTGTGGGAGCTGAACGAGGCCGCTGGAACGATTGCGCAACATAAGCATCACGAGCAGCGGAACTTTTATTATGACACAGTCGCCAGCGCCGCTTTCGCTTTTCCGGTCATGAGTATGAGGTAACACAGCTCTGTTTATCATATTAGAGACATTTGAGTGTGTTGAAAATGATGTTTTAGCATTATATCTTGTGCGTTTGCGCGGTGGCTGCTGCGAGACACTTGTTTGAGACACACTGCAGTAAGATAGATCGAATTTAGAATAACATTAAATATTGGATGGCTTGTGTTGATAAATGGCATGCGATTCATTTTAAAACGTATTGTATGATGGAGAAAATTATGTATTACTGTTACTAAAAATAAATAAAATAGCATCTGATTATGATATTTTAGCTACTTGACAAAAGTGTTTTTCTCTGAGGCATGGTAAAGCATGGCACTTGCAAAAATTCAAGAAAATTGATTTAAACAACAAGACTAAACGTGTTGAGCTATATAACAATAATTCATTTTCTGTCTATAAATATATCAAAACAGTTGATCCCTTGTCTAATAAAACATGTAATATATTAAAGCATCTTTGGTGTTTCCATGGTTTCTACAAAATAAAACCGGAAACCGAGGGTAACGCGGGTATGACACAATTGACAGGTGACTCCTCACACGTCCCGAAGCCTTGTATAAAACTGCAATTTTCTCACAATTTACAAATAGTTGGAAACATTTGGGATATTTTAAGTGAACAAATTATATAACACTGGCCTAGTGATTTTTGCATATTTTACTGCAAAAATATTACATATTGCACCTTAAAAAAACTAAAAAACAAAATTAATATAAATCCAGTCAGAAGGGAATTCAGTGTGGAGAACAGCAGACATACCCTGACGATGACTGAGAAGAGAGATCTGCAGCCTGGCGCCAGGTTAATGTACGGGTCCAACAGGTACTCATGAAGATGAGCATGAGGCAGCAGAGATAGCTTAGACAACACAGATGTCACCTGCAGGTTAACATCATATGGCTGGATGGAGAAAGAGAAACAAAGAGAGACATCAGGAGGACATCCAACATCCAAAGATAGTTTAAATAAAAATGCATAATTTTACAAATGTATTATCTATGTAAAGAAAGTGAATGTGCGATTTAAAATGACAAAAACATCTTTCAAGTAGTACATACAACTTGTGCACTACATTTTAAGTCTTCTGAAGCAATACGAATGTATACAGATTTGGGTTATAATGCAGAAGTTGTATGTTCAACTTTTTTTCTTTTCTTGTCATGTTAAGAGCTATCACACATCAGTAAATATCTTCAGTTCACACACACCTGATCGAGGATTCGCCCCATTCTGTCAAACAACACTTTGAGAAAGTGTCCTTCGAAAAAAGGACTGTCCAAATTACATTTTTCAAAGGGTTTTGGACTGCTGCGCCAATCCCACTTCTGACAAACTCCACAATAGTCCCGAAACTGTCAACATACAACAAAATATGATGATAATCACTCCAAAGGTCATGTCAATGTTGGTATGATGCACTGCATGCTCAAATATAAACAGAGCAATTTATATAGGGCAATAGAGACTTCATTATTACACATTTTATTCTAGATTTTTTTTATTATTATTATAAATCTTATAATAATTGTAATGCACTTTTGGCTATTTTTTTATTTATTTAATAATAAACTATTTATATAGCACCTTTCAGACATAAAACATAGTTCAAAGTTCTTTACATAATCAAATATCAATTGCAACATTCCATCCATAAATGCTGTATTAGCAACACCATGGTGTCACTTCAAAAATATTTGAATATCCATAAAAAAAAAATAAAAAAAAAAAAAAAGAGACAGACATTCACAACAAACTGCTGATGAGGTTATGAAATGAAATGCATTTATATTTACTTAATTTTATCTTAAAGCATCAGTTAACTAAAGCTATGGAATATATTGAATATTTATTCACCACACTTTGTTCTATTTATTTTATTTATTCCTCACCTGTCTGTGTGCATCTCTCAAGTAGGTGTCATAGCCTGTGCCCTCAACCTGATAGGATGATTTTGCCTCGTCAGGCACCAAACACAGGAAACTACAGGGAGAGAGCACAGAATTATTACATATTAAATGATGAATCTGGCATGTCACAACTGGTCATATTTGACATGGAAGGGTATCCTGCACTACCTGTTAACTATTTTGTGAACCTCTGTCTTCCCATCAGGCTTTGCATGTTCTGTGCTTGATGGCGGAGAGCAGCTTAACCAATCAGGGCTGGAGAGTCTGTTATCAGGAGAAAGATCTGAGAACAGCGGGTCTTCTTCTAGATCTCTGGGGAAACAATACAAATCAATGAAATTAGACTATTACATGCATACTACATCTCACAGAAATATTTGCTCTGATCTCCAAAGATTCACAAGAAATGACCCAAGAACAAAAACAACTGTAGTATAAAGCATCACTACAGCAAACTTTCTAAAGGAATAAAGATATACAACTACTGTAGTGCACCACCACAATTATACAGTCCCATTTATTAGAATGAGGGACTATGGATTTATGGCACATTTTTGATAAAGCAGACACATTATTGAAAAATAAATATTAAAGGATAGGGAGGCACAGTAAGGCTTACGACCAATATTATTTGGTGGAAAAATTGTTTAGTCAGATTATTATTACTAATAAATGTAACTATTTATTGAACTGTTGCCAGTGTTTTATAAGTGCAATAAGCAACATTCCTCTCCACTTTGTGATTCGGTACAACAGCTGAATCAATGTAATTGTATTATTGTGTGTCCATTTGTTTAAAAACAAAAATGAAATAGTGTATGAGGCATTAATTTGAAGGTGAAGTGTGTAATTTGACCAAACAGGTAGTCCTGTCCTAAATTCAATGCATTGGTCATGAAAATGTTTCACTGCATGCTAAAACAAACAGAGCAATGTTTTATATTGCCACAGAGACTCAGTGTTTCACTTTTTCGGGGGAAGTCACCCTACAAATGGCTTAATTAATTATGTTTTCTGCATATTAAGATCAAAAAGTATTTTAACATAAATTCACTCTTTACCTTTAATTATTAATTAATTAGTATCATTAATACAACAACCAATCCAAACACATTTCAAAAATATCACTTTGGTTGACTTGCATTTAAGTTTTATTCATTCACAAACTGCAGCTCATTTATGATCTTGCATGTTCTAGAAGCATGTAGACGCATTGATCAGAATGATCTGGAAGTTTAGCAGCAGCGGAGACAGCAGCTCTTACACGGCGTCATGTGGTTGGCCGTTCTCCATGTGTTCGCGCTCCTCTCGTTCCTCTGGTTGTTTGTTCTCCATGTAGTTGCGCTCTTCCAAACAGCGCAGCACCAAGTTCTGCAGAATGTGCTGACATGGTTTCTGCAGCAGATGCTCAAAGAGCCGTAGGGTCATGATGCTTATCTAGAACCAGAAATTCATGAACATAAAGATTAAGAACTGCTGCAGTAAATCTATAATGTGTGCACACACTCATCTTTTATTCTAAATGTAGATCACAGTACAATTAACATATTAAACCACAGAAGATCAGGGGTTCAACTTGTTTTGTCAGCCCTAAACCTCTATAATTTTTTTTTGAACAAAAATTGACTTTACAGAGATTCATATTCATATTAGTATTTCCAAGATTTTACAACTTTCCATGATTTTTGCAGGTCTAGAAATCACCATTTTAAAAATCCAAACTGGTAGGAAGGTGATTTTGAATTCAATAGGCATTCCATTCCATAAAAAATAAAAGCAAGCTATATTGAATATATAGTATACTAGATTATAATTTAATGCATAAATAAATATTTTGTAGATGTTAATATTTGACTTTCCCTTCAGGAGATCATCACAAACCCTTTAGATCATCTGGTCAAAGGAGGATGAAATGCATCGATTAATACAGTCATAGCAGCCAGGGTTACCTCATCTGACAAGTGGTCACAATGTTCTATGAGTCTGTGTCTCAGGGGATGCTGGGTAATGCCAGCAAGTGTCTCTGGCCCTGTTCCCTCTCCCAACAGGAAGTAAATAGTCTCCTGAAGTAGGGCTTCTGACGTCACCTGTCTGATGATCCTGTTTAACAGGGCTGTGGAAGTCAGAATGCCAACCTCTGACCTGGAATGCGATGACAAAGTACAAGAAAGCATGTGAGAAAGAAAACTCATATTTTCTGTTCAATTCATAGCTTTGGGGTGCCGGTGCAATTTCAAAGTATGTGAGCCTGGAAAAACAAACCTGAGACAGCTTACATACTTACGTTTGCATTAGCTGAGGCTCCATTACAGTAACAAAGAACCGCTCTCTCACGGCTCGGGCCAGAACTGCAGCGGCTGTCTAAGGAGCAAAACACAAAAATGTTACAAAACACACATCAATATGTGAACATTCATCCTCTGTTTATGAAACTGCCCATCTGGTTTAAACAAAAGAAGTGTCTATTTATACATGTTCTTGCCATTTGTAGACAGATTCTGAGCAGGATTCAATATTTACCCATCTTCTGGTTTTTGATAATAAGCGTCTTTACCTTCTGAGCCTCTTTGATGAGCTGATCACAATAGTCCAGCCACGATAGGAAGGAAATAAGGGCACGTTTGCCCGTAAAAGCAGCAGCATCCTCCTTTAGATTATACACATCCAACCTACAAATACACAAACGCTCAACATTCAAGACATTCAAAACAGTTTTACGGATATCTGAGCAAAAGAACGAATGTTCACAATATTTTTGTGATGGTTTTGCTGGTAATAAAAATTAAGCAACATAATAAATCATCATAAATGTTGCATTAAGCAATACAACTGATTTTTTTTTATTTAAATTATTATTTTTTTTAAATATAGAAAATAAACAACAGCATTTTGTATTTAGTTAAAATATTATGTGTAATATTATATTGTACTTGGAATCCAGTAGTAGTAGTGTAGTTACAAAAATACAAGAGTTTAGAAACCAGTGAAAACATTTTTAATCTAATTGGCAATAATTTTGTCAAAATGTAATACAAATAAATAAATAAGTTGCAGTCGGGCGGAAAACTTGTATGTCCTCAAACTTTTCAAGAAATGGGAAAAAAATGCGGTTTTGTTTTAAATAATTAAACACTGTGTTGTAAAGGTTGATTTTGTGGCTTTATATATGGCGAGACACTTGCATGTATCATTATACTGTTAATATTTTTACCAAAATCAAGCTTAAATTGCGTTACGAGGTTTTTGACCAGCGAATGTCAGACATACGTGTTTTATCCGTCTTTAGAATGGCCACATCTGAGGCAGAAGCATACATGTTTGAAATGCTGTGAAGTAATGCTGTTTCTAGGTAACGAAAGTGCTGCCTTTATTTACTCTTGCATTGCAAACAAGCAGAGAGTGCAAACTGGGTGTGGCACTTCATTCACGATAGAGGCGGGGTGGAGTCATGAGGTTTTACATAGAGTTTGAGGATCCAATGGAGTTTTTTATGGTTAAATATTTGCAAAACCCACAGAGAGATGTAAAGGGTGACCAATGGTAATGATATATTATATATATATATATATATATATATAAAAAGGTGAAATATGGAGACACTAGGTTTCTGCCCAACAACAAAGATATTTATAAGTTATATATAAAAAAAAATAAAAAAAAACATTTATTTAGTATTCATTTTGCATCTGTTAGCAATATAATATAGGTACTGAATTAGAAAGTTATGTACCCCCAGTTTACGGACTCCACAGTTTCAATGTCTAGAGGGTCCATGGACTGGGGAAGGGCGCGGTAGAACTGTGCCAGCCGGTCTGTGAGGAGTTGACTGAGCTCGGTGTTCTCTGTGAGGCTTTTGGCTGCAGCTGGCTCAGGCAAACTGACTATCAGCATCAGACCTTCACATGCCTTCACCACAATACGCCCATCCTGAGAAAAAGACAAGATCAGTTGACACCCATACAATCAAATTCATCAGGATGGCTTGTCTTGTACCAGCCTGAAGTGGGGAGAGTTTAGAGACACAGAGATGCACTTACTGGACTCTTAGTGAGGTTAAGAAGGGAGCTGACTAGGTTGTAGTTGTCGTTGTTTGGCAGTGTAGTGTGGACGGAGGACGGACTTGCTTCCCCTGGGCTTGTGGCTTGACCTGCTGCAACTTCCTGTGCGATTGTGACCAGACTGGGATTTTGGTTTTGATTCTGTCCTGTATCTGGAGAAGATGGATCTTTCACCAAATCAGCTCCACCATCTTTAGGAGCCTCCAACCTTTTATTCTTATTCTGCAGAAACACATGGAGAAATGCAAATGTTAGATATAGCCATAGAGTTGGGATCGTGTCTTAGTATATGGTGCCTACACGGATAGAGCCCATTTTGAACCATCAAACAATTTCACACATCCCCCAACACTCACTTCCAGGAAGAAGTTGACGAGGTAAGGGTCCTGCTTAAGTTTGGCACAGACAGTACACAGAAACTGGATCTCTTCATTCTCTGTAGGAGCAGCAAGAACCTCGCCGCACAGGCGGACCAGTTTCTGAAGAAACACCATTAGATATAACATGCATGGTCGGTTAAACATTCAAGGGATTTTTCTATTTTTTAAGACAATTTAAAACTATAATTCTGATCACCTGTACAGGTCTATGCACGTTGATATGAGGCAGGAGTGGTTGCCGTATTCGACCCAACAGTTTGGTGTAGAAACTCAAAACCTGCTGTTTCATTCCAGGAGGGCACTGGGGAAGAGCACACAGGAGAAAAAAAAGACATTAACCCTTGCTTTACTGTACAATGATCAAGATCAAAGAAAAAAATATCATTTAAAGGGACAGTTCACCCAAAAATAAAAATTCTGTCATCATTTACTCATATTGTCCCAAACCCAGACTTGTTCATCATCGGAACACAAATGAAGATATTTTTAATAAAATCAGAATGATTTCTGTTCCTCCATTGACAGCTACTCAACTACCACATTGATGCTCCAAAAAAAGTCCATAAAGAGATCGTAAAACTAATCCATATGAATTGAGAGGTTTAGTACAAATTTTGTGAATAGACTCGATCACTTTATATGATGAATAGATTGAATTTAGGCTTTTATTCACATACATTACTCCAGTCTTCAGTGTCACATGATCCTTCAGAAATCATTCTAATATGTTGATTTGCTGCTCAAGAAACACTTCTTTTTATTATCAATGTTACAAACAGTTGTGCTGCTTAATATTTTTGTGGAAAACCATGTTTTTTCAGGATTCTTTGATGATTAGAAAGATCAAAAGAACATTAAATTTGAAATTAAATTTGAAATTTTGTTACATAATAAATGTCTTTACTGTCACTTTCGAATAATTTAATGCATCCTTGTTGAATAAAAGTAACAATG